>NW_028261392.1:21695096-21850096 GCF_051295495.1 Thamnophis sirtalis | reverse complement strand
TGACCGCAGTCAATAGGCTTGGCAGCAGGGGTGGGTTTCAACTGGTTCGCTGCGGTCCCCGCGAACCGGTTGGTCGGCGAACCCAGAAGTAAGTAACTTCCGGGAACGGCAAAGGGCCCACCCGTCCACCCGCGCTCCTTACCCGGTTTTGACGAGTTCTGCGCTTCCACACATGTGCAGGATGCATACAGCGCCTGCGCGATCCTCCAGAAGCAGCTGGAGCATCGCACAGACGCTAGTACGCATGCGTGCACTGTGCGCGTGCACGAGGATGCCGCCAGCCCCGTTCCAACCGAACCGGTTGGAACGGGGTGAGAAACCCACCCCTGCTTGGCAGGTTGCCTCATTCCACTCCAGGTAGTACTTGAATATATTATATTATATTAGCTTCCATAATATTGTGTGACTGTGTTTGAAAGGCCTGAATTCAAGATTCAAAGAAGCTTTTGCAATCCTTCATCTAATTTCAGAAGATGCGGTATTTTAAATAAACTGATCATTTTAAATGCTGCAGCTTCTGAGCTTGACAGAAAAAAAGGAACTTGTGAGAATCTGTGTATATTGCCAACTGTGAGATCCATGTGATTAATTCACAAACCTCAGCAGTTGGTGTGTTAGCTAGGATGCCCATGAACTTTGTCATGTCTCACCACGTCTTACAGCTGCAAGTGAGAATAAAGATCCGAAGCTGTTCCCGAGATTGACAGCTGCCATTTGAAGCTATCTCAGTCTTTAGGAAGAAAAATCACAAGTGTCAACCTCTATGGATGAATTTCACACTAGAATACAAGTGAACCAAAGTATATGGGTTAGAGGAAGATGCATTTTGCTACAGATTTGTGCCTAAAGAAATTCATGTCTTTCCCCCTTTTTAAATGGTTCTAATACTATTTCTAGATTTTGTGCTTTATAAGATGGTTCTGCAAATCAAACAGTTGCTTTCAGCATTGCTCTTGTTTTTCATACTGCAGCTTGCTGAAACCTATCCATATAATAGTATTGCAGCAATTCACCATGACTGTTGACAGAAAGGGAAAAGGGGCATCACAAATCAGCTAGGAATCTGGGGTGCAAAGTCTTTGTTAATAGGAAGCAGGTTGCACTGACTATTTTCCTCCTGCTTTTAAATAGGACAAAAGAGAGCCAAGAAAAAGAAAAAGAGTCACTTGTGAATTTTGTATTTGTCTGCTACGAAATAGCTTTCAGAAGCTAAAAATGTTGACTTCTGCTAGTGGGTGATAGTCCCTATGGACTCCCATTGCTTTTTTTATTAAATAAATACATCATAGAAATAGCTGAAGCCAGCTGTACTCTTTTACATACAGTGATACAGGGAACAAATGTTAAGAGAGTGATAAGTTGTTGGACACACAATCTGACTAAGCCCTCAGAACCAGAGGTGGGTTCCTACTGGTTTGGACCAGTTCGGCTGAGTAGGTAGTAATTTGGCCCCCCATGCCCCCAAACCAGTTTTATGGGCAGCATGGGAGGCACCATCTTGGTTTTTTGCGCAGAAGCAATTTTTTCACTACTGTACATGGACGTGCACAAAGTACGTTCCTGAGTGAACCGGCAGTAAAAGAAGCCGGAATTCACCCCTGCTCTGAACAAGCTTGTTAGTTGCAGATAATACCTTGTCATGAATACAGAAGTAAGATTCAACTAACCACCTAACTACTTTTTTATATAAGGAATAGGTGGCTCTTGTGAAGATCTAGCAAGTTGTCTCATCTCCAGCCTGTCAGATGCAAGCACCCCTCCACAGCTCCATTTTAGTGTGCACAGGCTTCTTTGCAGGCCAAAACGGAGCTTTGGAGGGGCGCGTTTGCCCCTCTGACACTTCATTTTGGCCTGGGAGGGCTCACCTGCAGGCCAAAATGGAGCTTCAGAGAGGCAAAAAACAAAATCCAAAGAAAAAAAATCCTAAAAAAGAAAAACAAACAAACAAACCCAACTTTGAAGGGAAATAGTGTAAGTGACTAGAATCACATTTTATTTTATTCATTAATACATATTGAATATTAGCTATTGAATATTGTAAATAATGACTATTTTATTCATGTGACTGAATTTGTACCACTTGGTCAGGGAAAATTGGGAAAGAATTGGGAAAGGAAGTTCACCTTCAAGAGAAATGAGAGCTCTAATTTTCTTAGACACTTTGCAAATGAGTTACACTTTTTCAGAAAGACATTTCTCATAGTAGCCAATGCTTACAATCAAACCCTTAAGTCATCTAGTGGCTGGAGGGTGAAATATGTGAAGGAAATAATGTGAGATGTTTAATTCACATTCAAATGAAAGTCTGAGGTTTTGTTACGCATGATTCAGTCCTAGTGTGTGATGGAAGGCTAGTCTATTAAAGATAATAGGAATTAATTCCAAATCAATGGCACACAGTTTCTGCCTTAATAAGGATCTCAGTAAGGTGCATGCTTTATGTATATGTGTATAATTTGTATATTCAGGTGTGTACATTTTAAAAATACAATGCATATTTTTAGTCCAAATATGTAGACAGAGTCAGTTTGTTGTGCTGGTTAAGGCATCAGGACAGAAACTGGGAGATTGTAACTTCTAGTTCTGCCTTAGGCATGAATCAGTTGGGTGACCTTTGATCAGTCACTCCTCCTCAGCCCTGGGAAGAAGAAGAAGATAATGGCAAACCACTTTTGAACAAGTCAACACTGATTCAAGGGCATAAAAAAACAACAAAATTATGAATTCTAATACAAATACTCCTAATATGTTTTCTAATATTCTTTCCCTCTTTTCAGTCCTCAAGACACCATTTCTAAATAATGATGTAGCTGTGTGAAGGACATGTTCTTATATGACAATGACAAAAATGCACTGTGAAATTTCAGAACATAGCATAATAGGACTGGAAGGGACCTCGGAGGCCTTCTAGTCCAACTCCTGCTCAAGACAGGATACCTTATAGCATCCTGGTTATTTTAAATCAAGTCCTTCAGCAATACATATAAAGGATGCTCTTAAAAATGACCCAAAAGAATCTGAAAATCAGAATGAAAAAAGGTGGGGGGAAAATGTATAAAGAGCATTCTGCTAGATCAGGGGTCAGCAACTCGTGGCTCTGGAGCCACATATGGCTCTTTCATCCCTCTGCTGTGGCTCTCTGTCACTGGTAGGCTCCACAATTGATAGGGCTTTCGGTTAGGAGAGGTAGAGGAAAAAGGATGCCGTGCTATGGTGGGGGAAACTCAATTTCCGGTCGGCTCCAGAATTGAATTGGGAGGGGGCTTCCAGTTAGGACCTTTGGAGCTCTTTGAGTGTTTAAGGTTGCCGACCCCTGTGCTAGATTAAACAATAGACTTTAAATATTTTTGACAGCATAGATTTGGCTTTGAAAATATTTCAATGTAAACATTAGTACACCTGATTCAATAACCAGCATTTGGAGAAATACTTTGGTTCACTTTAGCAAAACTGAATATTACTCAAATGCCTGGTTCTTTAAAAAAAAAAAAAAGACGGAATGAATCTTACTGATTTTATTTAAAAAAAAACACTGAATGCTTTGCTCTGACAGTCATGATGGTTCGCTTTCTTCATCTTTTCATCTAAATAGCACAGAGTGAACTGGGTATTTTCTTGTTTCACAATATTAATCTTTTAATAGCTCTGTTTGGTTTCATTCCCAAGACCCACTCAGATTGCACAGATAAATTTTGCTACCGATTCAGCTTGGCATCTAGAAATACAGTCAGTCATTATCACAAGGAGAATCTGCATGGTCTTCAAAGTTTAATGCAACATTTTGGTATCCGAGTGTTAATCTTGTTCTGCGGTTTATCCTTTTGATCCTAGCAAATGTAATACTTCCCCCTTCTAGTTGCTTACCAAAATTACTATTCATTGCCTGGCGTTTTGCTAAATGCATTTAAATATCTTTCTTTGGAAAAAAGCATTGGTTGCTTCCTCTTTTTAAGAAAATAAGTCACCCTTAATGCAGGCGCTGCTGAAATTACTAGCCTTTTTACATACAACAGCAGTCTCATTTAATGACACGTACAATCTTTCGAAATTGTATAAAACTACTGTGAAAATAAAGAACCACATTAGCACCTCGCCAAATGACATTGTCCCACAATATAATTTCAAACCAGCCCAGGGGGTCACCTTGCCCTGCTCTTTTTTTTATAGTGCACTCAAATGTGAATATGCAACAAGCATTCTCACTTGAGGGAATTGTGACTCAGAAAGGGGTGTTATATGACCTTCATATATCTTTGATGTCTTAAATTACAGTCTTAAGTAGACTAAACAGCTGAAAGAAGATCAAATTTAGGAATAGCTTGCAGCAAAATTGATTGAAGCTGACCTTAAGTCCTTATAGCAGTGATTCTCAATCCTGGCACCTTTATGATGTGTGGAGTTCAATTCCCAGAATTCCCCAGCCACTGGCTTAAAAAGTGGGGGAATTCTACAATCCTTTTTCTTTCTCCATTATAGTGGAAACTTTGGTTTAAAAAAAGTAGGATATGAAATATTATGGAAACAACATGCTGGGAAATTCTTGCCTCCCAAACTGTCTACAACAGCTTGTACATTTTAAGCCAGGAAATAGTTCCAGGTTTGACAAACTCCATTCAACCACTAGATGACAGCAAAAAAAAAACATCTCCAACTATTTGCTTTCATGCAATGGTCAGATACATTTTTGCAGATTACAGAGCAGAGCCATACAAAATGCAGTCTTGCAGAGTAAACTTTGGCTTAGAATCTGAATGTTTTAGAGAAAGTTTTCCATTCCTGCTTATTGTCTTACCAGGGAACTTCTGCTAAGCTTTGAGAGAAACCATGGGGTATAAAAAATTACCAGATCTTGCAGAATGAAGGGAGGCTTATACCTGTCTACAGAAAACACCTCACTCTGTGGAGGAATCTGATGGCAAGAAACATGTGACAAGGTTGATGCTGCCCTTTTGTGAATGACAATCAGCTAAGGAAGAATACATAAAACATTTTTGAAAATCACACACACACACACACACACACACACACACACACACACACACCTATCTGTCTGTCTATCTTTCTATCTATTATCTATCTATCTATCTATCTATCTATCTATCTATCTATCATCTATCTCTATCTATCTATCTATCATCTATCTATCTATATCATCTCTCTCTCTATCTATCTATCTCTATATCTATCCATTCATCCATTCATCCATTCATCCATTCATCCATCCATCCATCCATCCATCCATCCATCCATCCATCCATCCATCCATCCATCCATCCATCCATCTATCATGTATCTATCATGTATCTATCATCTATCTAACTCTATATCTATCTATCTATCTATCTATCTATCTATCTATCTATCTATCTATCTATCTATCTATCTATCTATCATCTATCTATCTATCATCTATCTGTCTATCTATCTATCATCTATCTCAATATCATCTATCAATCTATGGATTTTTTTAGTATACTTTGTTTGGCTTGCATTTTTTTTCTTTTCCATAATAGCAACTAATATGTGATAATTGATTGCGAGCAGTATCCCATATTTCATGGCTACTGACATTAATATTACCAAGGCTGTAAGAGTTATGTTTGAAACTGTAATTAGCCTGTTAGACTAAAACTGGGGGGGGGGGGGGTTTGAGGTTAAATGCTTACTCTCTAAAACACTCTGAGGGGAATCTGGACCCTTAGCTTAACATATTTCACAGTTGTACTTGTAATGAAAAACTAAACGAACAAGCAGAAAAAGAAATGACTAACAAGAATGGTGGCAGAGAGCTACATTGAGAAGCTTATGGACAAATGGGTTCTGCTAGGTACAGAGTAAAGGGGAAGTGAGATTGATTTATGAATACAAGGCAAGAGATTGCTAGTATAATTTTATTTATTGTTTCTTTCTGCAAAAGTAGGTACAGATACATCTCGCAAGTGAGATTTGCAATTCTGACACTGAGTAATGTGGTTGTTAAGTGAGACACCTCATGACCATGATGAACTTACAGCCTCACTACTGTTGCAGCAATGGTGGGATTCAATTTTTTTTTATTACTGATCTGTGGATGTGGCTTGGAGGGCGTGGCATGGCTTGGTGGGCATGGCTTGGTGGGCATGGCTTGGTGGACATGGCAGGGAAAGGATACTGTAAAATCCCCCACCTCACTCCAGGAGAAGGTTACTGCCAAAGCTCCGTTTCCTTCTGATCAGCTGGGACTCAGGAGACAAAGAATAGATGTGGGCGGGGCCAGTCAGAGATTGTATTTACTGGTTCTCTGAACTACTCAAAAATTCCGCTACCAGTTCTCCAGAACTGGTCAGAACCTGCTGAATACCACCTCTGTATTGTGGTGATTAAAGAAAACACCTGTGGTTTTTAAATGAGAAAGTATATGATAATGGCTTGCAATTTTACTGCCAGCTTCTCCATTGACTCAGCTTGTTAGAAGTCGACTATGAAGCACACAAATACAATCAAGTGAATGAGGATGGTCCTAAACACCACTGGTTGGAAAGTGTCTGAACTATGGGGTTGCAAGTGGGAGGACTATTTTTAAAGCTACTTTTTCACTGCCATCATAACTTTCAACAGTGGTTAAGTGAGGACTACCTGCAGATCAAACTCACATCATCATGTGACGTCATGTCACATGACGTATTGGGACTTTTTGCCCCTTTGCTAAACCGGGCATGGGCGTGGCCAGCACATGATCTATCCGGACCATGGGCAGAAAATTTAACAACTCTGCTGTAGATGTAAGGGAAGAAAAAAAAATGCAAGGAAAAAGATAAATACGCAGAAAAATCCAACATGCAGGATGGACTTTGACTTTCAAACGATAGACAGTTGAGGGAATCATGGAATCACAATCAAACCTTCTGGAAAGCAATAGATTTATTTATTTACTATTGTGCATAATCTCATGCTATTCAAGTCTAAGGGGTTCACAATACATTAACAAACAATTTAAAAAAATGCAATATCTTCATAACAATTGTTCAAATCAGTACCACTTCAGTGGACAGTTCCCAAATCAGACTGGTGAATCAAGTGGCCTATAAAACAGCTAAGTTTTCTGAAAAAAAGAATTGGAATTTCAGGAGGAAGTTATTACAGACAGAGGAAAACATTGCCAGAAAGATCTGCCTCTCCCTTCCTTTTCAAAAGGCATAGAATTTCCTTCCAAATCAAGCAAACAGGATGGACAGATTCAACTTACTGATCCTTGCAATTGAAGAGCTCCCTTGCTGTATTAAGCTTTTAGAAGATTCATTTTTAAGAAATCATATTCCTTGTAAATGTCAGATGTGTCTCCAGTAATTCCCACTTGTAAACCTATTAATTCAAGCTTTTTTTCTCTACTATATGCCATCTCTTTGACAAATGCCCCAAAGATTAATAAAAGAGATTGTATATACAGACTTGTTTTATGAAAGTTTCTCCATAAAAAAGAAAGAGAAAGAGAGAAATGAAATATGCGGCAACATTAGGAGCAACAAAGAGTATCATATGTCGCTGAATGCTGGTATATATGCTTTGGGGGACTAGGGAATTCACACATGCAAGAGTTGGAAGGAAAAGAATCAGAGACACAGCACATTGGAAAGTTAACAAGAGCACTGAAGGTTGGGTGAGAGGAAGAAAAGGTGTGTGCTGTGTCATTGCTCTTTTCTGCGTCTGCAGACAAAGCAAGAATGGAAACAGCCAGGAAGTGACTGCAGAAAAGCAGTTCTGATATTGTTTCCAAGCCCACATGGTTCTACCCTGTTTCCCTGAAAATAAGGCCTCCCGGGATAATAAGTGCATTTGGGCTTTTAAGTGCATGCACTAAAATAAGCTCTTCACCAAAAATATTGCAACACAGCAGCAACCATGAGATGACTTCAAAAATAAGGCCAAGTGCTTTTTTTGGGGGGGGGGCAAAAGAAAATAAGACACTGTCTTATTTTGGGGGAGACATGGTATGAATAAAATGCCCGAGTGCATGGAAAACAATGTTATGAGCTGATCTAAAGTGGGTAGAAAGCCAGTTTTCCAAGCCCACATGGTTCTACCCTGTTTCCCTGAAAATAAGGCCCCCCAGGATAATAAGTGCAATTGGGCTTTTGAGTGCATGCACTAAAATAAGCTTTCCCCAAAAAATATTGCAACGCAGCAGCAACCATGAGGTGACTTCAAAAATAAGGCCAAGTGCTTTTTTTTTGGGGGGGGGACAAAAGAAAATAAGACACTGTCTTATTTTGAGGGAGACACAGTATGAATAAAATGCCCAAGCGCATGGAAAACAATGTTATGAGCTGATCTAGAGTGGGTAGAAAGCCAGGAACTCAACCATTCTTCTTTTTTTTTTGTCCATTCCAAATTTTCCACTCAAATAATTGTTGGATTTTAATAAAAGGGGATTTCTACTTTTGCCAGGGATATCCTTTAAACATTTTTTTCACACTAGGATTCAAGCATGGAACTATCTGCTAAAGCCAGTACAGGTCTTTTCAATAGTTTATCCAACTTCAAGACTCCAATGCAGGGATGTCAAACTCGCATCATAACGGCATCATCACATGATGTATCATGACTTCCCCCCCTTTCGCTAAACCATCCATGGGCATGGCCACTGTTTGATGCATCTGGTCCATGGGCCACAAGATTGACACCCCTGCTCTAATGCAACCAGAAGGAGTTAATAATGAATCAGCAGGAGAAGAATTCTATTACCTTTATAAAATTGAGCCAAACATTTCTCAGAACTATCAATCAATCAGAATAGAGCTGGAAGGAATGATTGAGATCTTCTAGTCCAAGCAAGAAACCCTGTATCATTTCAGACGAGTCACTGTCCAGTCTGTTCTTAAAAACCTCTAGTGATGACTAGACAACTTCTAGTCATCTAGAAGTTGTCATCTTCTAGATGGCATCTAGAAGAAGTCATCGACAACTTCTGATGGCAAGCTGTTCCACTGATTAATTGTCCCCACTGTTGGGAGGTTTCTCCTTAATTCCTAATTTATGAGTGCAAGATAACAGAAGAGTACCCGTCTTCTACCCATTTTTTCCATAAGAGCCATTTTGTGGCTAGGGTGGTCTGAGAGAAAGGCTGTTCCATTCAACAAGTGAGGTGAATGTGAAATTTATCTTGGATCTCTGTGCTTAAGAATCCAGTTTTTAATTCCTACCAGTTTAGACTTCCTCTGATGATATTTGGAATGTGTTGAAGCCCAACCTGCTTGGCCAAGAAAATTATTTGTATAAAACTGAATGCTTGAAAGGGATTTTGTCTTTTTCATATGTGTCACATGAAATTATTCTACGTTTACTGCACTGTTTTGCTCCTTTCCTTCCAGAACATTCAGACATTTCCAAACAAAGGAAGAAAGTCATTCTTGGATCCTCCAAAAAGAGAAAAAAGAAACAAAATTAGGGCAGTCCAACAGGATCATATGGATGAAATTAAGATTTCTGAGAGGAAGCTGAAAATCCCATTCAGCATGTGAATTCTGCTATTGTGTATGAAAAAGGGAAATATTCCATTCAAACTCATGTATGCTATTAATCCAAGAATTGATGGTTCTTTATTTTAAATATTGAGAGTTTCTCCCCCCCCCAATCTGTTGAATACTAGCGCGGGAAGTAAGATCTCTCTTCCTGATTGGTTCCCGGGTGGAGCCGGGTTCAATCCCCTTCCCGATTGGTTGAGCTACTCGACGCCCCATTGGCTCATTGTTCAAACCCGGGGGTATAAATGTTTGGCGCGAACCACGCCACGTTGAATCGTAGTTACTCTGCTTGAATAAAGGTTGCTGCTTTTGCTACTCCTCTTGTCGCGTCCTTTCCCTTCGCTCCAAGATGCAAAACTGGCGACGAAGGTGGGATATGATTCCCGCGACCACGGAGAAGAACAAGCCAGCTTGCCTCCGCGTTTGAACCAGCACGAACAAGCTCTTCAGGTATAGAACGGCGGCAGCGAACGCGAAAATTTTCTCCGTCTTCTTCCTCCCCCCTCTCTGGCTTCACACCACAATGGCAACAGCGCTTCCTCCCTTTGCGCCGTTCGGGTCTGCCGGAGAATCATGGGACGGCTTCATGGAGCGATTCGAGTGTTATTTAATCGCGTCAAAGAACCGGGCACAGACCGACGAGGAGAAGTGCAGCTTTTTCCTGTCTTGCTGTGAGCCTTCCATGTTTGCTTCTGCGAGAGCCCTGGCCGCTCCGAGGCCAGCCTACAAACTTGGGTGGGACGAGCTGATGTCCAGGTTGAGGGACCACTATGCTCCTTCTCCCTCTTTGATCGCACGTCGTTTCACTTTTCGCCGCCGAGTGCAAAAGCCCAACGAATCCATCAGCCAGTTCCTAGAGGCATTGCGCACAGTGGCCGCCCAATGCGATTTCGCAGACCTGGAGGAGAACCTCGTGGAGCAGTTTGTATGCGGGGTCCGCGACGTACAATTGCGCAGCCGTATGTTCCGGAACCACAAAATTACTTTGGCGCAAGCTGTGGAGACTGCGCGAGCAGCAGAACTTTCCGAACAATCCACGGCCGACATGGAACGCCTCCAGCTGAAACCCTTTACGCAAACCGCTGCGGGGCCTTCCAATCAGACGAACCTCGTCGACGACCTCTCCCCCACGGAAGACGAGGAGGAGGAAACCGTCGGACAGATGAGGACGCAGCCGAAACAGAGGTCACACCAGCAACCACCGATGCCCGTTCAGCCAGCCTCAAATGCACCGTGCCGCGGATGCGGCGGCCGTCATAGCCGCGCATCCTGCCCGTTTCGTTCTGCCGTCTGCCGCCGTTGCCGAGGAGAAGGACACCTCGCCAAGGTCTGCCGGGCTCTCATGCCAGCCCCATCGTTTATGCAGCCCAGCGACCAGCGTCAGACACCGCAACGCCACCGACAACCACGTTTAGCGAGGCGAGCTGAGGACTGCCATTCAACCTACCAGCTCCCCAGCGCTGAGTGCGTGGTCTACCAGGCTTCCCACGTCCCTGCCGGCGGTCGCAAAATTAGCACCACCGTTCGTCTTGAAGGTCAGCCGTGCCGAATGGAGGTGGACTCTGGGTCTTCCCGTTCCCTTCTATCTTGGGCTTTGTTTTCCCGTCTTTGCCCCAGGGTTCCTCAGAGTAAATTGCGCCCTGCTGGGGTCTCCCTCCTAGATTACCAGGGAAATGGGATTCCTACGGCAGGAATATTCCACATTCGGGTGGAATACGGAGATTTTAAGGGGAAACTCCCAGTTTTAATTGTTAGGAATAACCTGCCCGCTCTTCTTGGGTTAGATTGGTTTCCCGCTTTGGGCCTCACCATAGAGGGGGTGCATAGGGTAGTCTCCCGTACCGTAGATAGCGTTTTAGATGAGTTCGCAGATGTGTTCGATGGGAAATTGGGCTGTTACAAGGGCACCCCCATTTCCCTTTGCCTCGATCCCCAGGTCGCGCCTATTAGGCTGAAGGCGCGTAGGGTTCCCTTTGCATTGAGAGCAAAGGTGGATGCTGAATTGGATAAGCTTCTAGAGCAGGGGGTAATAGAGCCCGTAGATCACGCCCGTTGGGAAACCCCCATAGTCCTCCCGGTCAAACCCGACGGATCGGTGAGGATATGTGCCGACTATAAGTCGACCATCAACTTGGCCCTGCAGGCAAATCCATACCCTGTTCCTGTAGTGCAACATCTACTTCATTCCTTAGGGCAAGGCCGCATTTTCGCTAAGCTGGATATGGCACAGGCCTATCAGCAGCTTCCCGTAGACGACGATGCGGCTACAGCCCAGACTATTGTCACCCACCGCGGGGCTTTCCGTTGCCGCCGCCTCCAATTTGGCGTCTCGGTCGCCCCGGGGATTTTTCAGAGCCTCATGGAGCGGTTGCTCCATGGGCTCCCAGGCGTCGTTCCTTATTTTGACGACGTCCTGGTTGCAGCCCCTAGTCACTCGGAACTCCTAAAAATACTGCGGGAGGTCCTTACGCGTTTTAGGGAGGCCGGATTGAAGCTAAAGCGCAGTAAATGCGAAATTGCTGTTTCCCAAGTAGAGTTTTTGGGATTTCTCATCGATGCACAGGGCATCCACCCCACTCCCTCGAAAGTTGCGGCCATAAAAAACGCTCCTGCACCCACCTCTAGGGCGGAATTGCAGGCGTTCCTGGGGCTTTTAAATTTTTACGCCCCTTTTATTCCCCACAAGGCGTCGTTAGCTGAACCGTTACACCGACTGCTTGACCGGTCAGCGGCCTGGAAATGGGGTAGCCGTGAAGCGCAGGCGTTCGCGGCCATAAAGGATATTTTAACCTCGTCAGCAGTCCTAATTCAATATAGCGACAGGATGCCCCTAGTTTTAACGTGTGACGCCTCCCCCTATGGCATAGGGGCGGTTCTGAGCCATGTTCTCCCGAACGGCTCAGAGGCCCCCATAGCTTTTTACTCCCGGACGCTTTCTTCAACGGAGCGAAATTATAGCCAAATTGATAAAGAAGCCCTAGCTGCAGTGTCCGGCATTAAGCGATTCCATGACTACCTTTACGGTAGGAATTTCACCCTTGTCACGGATCACAAGCCGCTTCTAGGCCTATTGGCAGGCGATAAGCCAACCCCCCCCATTTTGTCTCCCCGCATGACACGTTGGACTGAGTTTTTAGCGGCGTATTCATATACGCTGTTATATCGTCCGGGTAAGCAGCTAGGGCATGCAGACGCCCTGAGTCGTTGCCCTTTGCCACAGACGGACACAGCCCACGTGCCCTCTCTCTCCACTTTGTCTATTGCTGAATCCGACCTCCCCGTTTCAGCCGCGGATGTTGCAGCTTGCACAAAGGCTGACCCCGTTTTATCCCAAGTAGCTTCATGGGTTTTGAGGGGATGGCCTACAGAAAAGGTAGCGGAAGGATTTCGACCCTTTAAAGCGCGACAAGCCGAACTCGCCCTTCACGGGGGTTGCCTTGTCTGGGGGGATAGGGTAGTGATCCCCACAGCCCTGCGGGCACGAATTCTGCCCGCACTTCATAAAAACCACCCAGGCATAGCGCGCATGAAAGCTCTAGCCCGTAGCTACGTGTGGTGGCCCTTGCTGGATTCGGAAATTGCAGATTACGTAGGTCGATGCAGAATATGCCAAAATTCTAGGCCGAATCCCCCCACAGCCGCCCCTCGTGAGTGGGAAATTCCTAGAGGCCCATGGTCCCGCTTACACATCGATTTTGCCGGCCCTTTCCACGGCCGAAATTTCATGATAGTAGTCGATGCTTACTCCAAGTGGGTGGAGCTGGTAATCATGACCTCCACTACAGCTGAGAGTACAGTGAGGGCTCTTCGTAAGATGTTCGCCACACATGGGCTACCGGATGTGATAGTTTCAGATAATGGGCCCCAGTTTACCTCCACTATGTTCCAAGAATTCCTGGCCGAACAAGGAATTAGACATGCAGCTACAGCTCCGTATCATCCAGCTAGTAACGGCCGGGCGGAGCGCGCAGTTCGCTCAGCTAAAGAAGCCTTGGGCCGCATGGACCAGGGTGACTGGCAGGAAAGAGTGGCGGCTTATCTCCTGAGCCAGCACTCCACACCCTGCCCAACGACTAACAAAAGTCCTGCGGAGCTCTTGATGGGTAGGAGACTGCGAACCCCCTTAGATAGGCTCCATCCACTTTATGCAGGGGATTTGCCGAGTAACCTGGGGGCCCTTCCTTCTCACGCGTTTAAGTTAGGGGATCCCGTATGGGCCCGTTCCTTTTCCGGGGATCCACGGTGGGTTCCCGCAACCATCACAGCTCTGACCGGCCCCTGTTCCTTCAGGGCTGGCCTGGCCGATGGAACGCAATGGAGGCGCCACCTGGACCAGTTAAGGCGACGCCTCCCCGCGGAAACAGACGGCCCGAGTTTTTCAGACAGTTGCCCTCAGCATGAGCTACCCTCGATGATCCTCTCCCCAATGGATGACCTCCACTCGGGGAATGGGGGACAAGTCGATACGAACTTTTCGGACAGACGCGCCGCATCTGGCTATTCCCTTCCTCGAAGCCTTTATCGAGACTCTGCACCCACATTACAACCAGACTGTATGGGTCCATTGTCGGACACTCCCGTTGTCACGGAGACGCCACCTGGGACAAATGGACATCGGACACGGGGCCCGGGGCCAGCGCCATTTCTCGGGGCCGCGCTGCAGAATCACTGCTCCGCCACGGACATGTCTCCGCCGGCGGTTTCCCCCCCCCCCGATGACAACCGCCGGGGAGCTGCGAAGGTCGGGACGAGAGCGTCACCGTCCCACCTACTTACAAGACTATGTTTGCCCTCTCTGAGGGTACCTTGACTGGGGGGGAGGGGTGTTGAATACTAGCGCGGGAAGTAAGATCTCTCTTCCTGATTGGTTCCCGGGTGGAGCCGGGTTCAATCCCCTTCCCGATTGGTTGAGCTACTCGACGCCCCATTGGCTCATTGTTCAAACCCGGGGGTATAAATGTTTGGCGCGAACCACGCCACGTTGAATCGTAGTTACTCTGCTTGAATAAAGGTTGCTGCTTTTGCTACTCCTCTTGTCACGTCCTTTCCCTTCGCTCCAAGATGCAAAACAATCCACAAACATTTTCATCAGAGAAGTAAACTAAGTTAAAGTAGATACACAAGAAACGAAAAATGCCTGCAATGAATTCTGGGAAGATCAGTGTAAGCAAAGTCAACAAGCAATTAAAAAAGCTCATACTTTTTAATTTAACTGTTCCCCTGAGGGAGTCAGGCACCCATTAAATAGTATTAAATGGCATTTACAGGCCCTCAGTCACAATATAGAATTATCTATGATTTGTGGCATTTGCATGTGAAAAAAGTTAGTATGGAGGATGAGCTTTAATTAATTTGAACTGATCCCTCTGCATTCCCCAATTTTTACAACTCTTTTGGTAGTTTTGTTATATCTCTCCATTTGAACATTGTAATATGAAATGGCTAGCAAACATTCTATGCCTCTGTTGAATAGCACTGCATGAAAAAAAAAACACCTGTCTCCAACAAGAATTCTGGATTTTGTATTGCAAACCTACTGGAGAACAGTTTCTCCTGCACTGCACTGTATCTGATATTTAAATGGATTGTTGTTAGTTGCAAAGTCGTGTCTGACCCATTGTGACCCCATGGACAACATTCCTCCAGGCCTTCCTGTCCTGTATCATCCCTTGGATTTCATTTAAGCTCACATCTACTGCTTTGGTGATTCCATTCAGCCCACCTCATTCTATGTTGTCCCCTTCTTCTTTTCCCCTCAATCTTTCCCAGCATTAGACTCTTCTCCAGTGAGTCCTTCCTTCTCATTAGATGGCTGAAGTATTTGAGTTTCACCTTCAGGATCTGCCCTTCTAAAGAGCAGGGTTGATCTCCTCTAGGACTGATCGGTTTAATTGTCTTGCAGTCCAAGGGACTCGCAGGAGTCTTCTCCAGCAATTTAAATGGATAAGAATTTAAATGGATAAGAAGGGTAAATTGTCATTTTGGTGGAATATCTTCTTGATTCCCAGGAGAGAGGGGCTACATTCCAGAGGCAAAGAGGCAGAGAAGTTTGGTCAGGAGGAAGAGAGATCAGAATGCCCCTCCCTAGCAATTTCCAGAGTATATCACTATTGAGTGATGCAAATAGTTGCTTTTAGCTTGGTAAGATTTCTTTTCATAGGTGAGGAACAATAAAAGAAACTACTCAAATGTCTTTCTTGATTCTTAGGACATGATGTCATTGGGATAGATGACAATTTTGAAAGCTTTAATGTTGGCTGGCCTGGACAATAGTTTAAATCCAGCCCAAGATGGGGTTATACTATAGCAGTCATGGAACCAATTCTTCAAGTTCCACACTGAATGATAAATGAATCCCTGTTTTTGGAGAGATCAGACTTACCTTCAGTTATCTACTAGATGTGTTCATATCCAGACCAGTTCAGGCATCTTTATTTAGAGCTCCTTTCAAAAGTGTTCCAGAAATTCAGATGATACCAAAAGTTGGAACATCAAAACTGATTCCATGTGAAATTTTATTTCTGGATCAAAATAAATGTGTTAGTTTTAACTTGTAAATTTTGTATTGGGGCAAGTTACGTTTATCCATTCTAACTCCAGGAATGATGGAATCTGGTGTACCAGATATTGCCCATCCTTGGCCTAAACATCTCGGGACTAAGTTATCTGAAAGAGTTTTTTTTTCCTTTTTTTACATACAACTGTGCATGGGAATAGCATGATCAGGCACTAACTCCCAGATCTGCTCCTTAAAGCAGCTCTAGATGCAGCTTCTTGGGGGTTTAGCAGTTCAAGGTAATCCTGAGGTTTTCTGGGAAAGCAGGTGTCTCCCTAGCTGCTGCAACCGATTTGCTTAAGCCTAATACTGTATTGATGCTGAGGAAATGTATGAGGGAAACAGGCAGTTAAGAAGTTTGATATCTATCTATCTATCTATCTATCTATCTATCTATCTATCTATCTATCTATCTATCTATCTATCTATCTATCTATCTATCATCTATCATCTATCATCTATCATCTATCATCTATCTCTATCTATCTATCTATCTATCTATCTATCTATCTATCTATCTATCTATCTATCTATCTATCTATCTATCTATCTATCTATCTATCTATCCCATCCATCCATCCACCCACCCACCCACCCACCCACCCACCCACCCATTCCATCCATCCATCCATCCATCCATCCATCCATCCATCCATCCATCCATCCATCCATCCATCTTATAGCTATGCCTATGTCTATTCTGTCTATATCTTTATAGATATAATAAATATGGTGGCAGGACAAGGTGCCAGACACAGAAGTCCTCTCCAGAGCAGGCCTGCCATCAGTTCAAACCCTCCTGATGAAATCCCTGACATGTTGGGCAACATGATGGATGAACATCACCATATATTTATCTACTATATCTATCTATATCTATGTCTATTTCTACCAGTATGTCTATCATTTCTATCTACAAACCAGAGTGAAGTGCCCCTCTGAAAAAGGTGCCATCTGAATGCTAGTTTTCATTCCTCTTAACATAGAGCATGTATGCATATAAGACATATAAAGGGAAATTAATATGACAGACAGTACGGTGGATGAAGAGAGACCTAAATAAATAAATCATGTTTTTTTCCCTCCAAATATGAAGTGCACTACATGGGGAATTTATCTAAGTTATTATTCTACTTGTGTGGAACATACAGAGTCTAACTTTCTTGCTTCGGATATTTTACACTTGTGAAGTTCATAACCTTGAACATGTCTCCAATGTGGAAAGATCTGTTGGAATGTCTAGATGGAAACATGGATTTCTGGTCAGAATACAGCTAGTAACAAGCTTGAATTTTATCTGTTAGATTATTTATATTCAGGAAAGGCATCCCTCCATAGCTGCTGATTTAAAACCCTGCCCTCCCTCCCACTTTCAGCATTTGCCATATGGTCTGCAAATAAGATTATGCACATTGGAAAAATCACCTTGCTACTATGATGTCATAATTAACATTATGAGACCCTTGAAAGAATGAGGGGGCACATCTGATGGAAACAATGAGTTTCCAAAATCTAATTAACTATCAAGGTAAAACATGGACAAAGAGATGACAGCAGAATTTAACAGCAAAACCAGTATGTGCTGCATTCAACTTATTTTTTTCTTATTAGGGAAATAAGCAGGTGTGTTTTATTGCTGTTGAACCATCTTAGTTAACACATGGGCTTCCTACCTCACTGCCATGCACAGACCATCTGCTCAGCCTTTTGATTGTAATTAATGCTATTGACTGATTTATTTCATTACCTACCAGGCTGTTTTTCCCACATTTAGACAGCACATTGTGCATTGCTTTGTTTTAAATGAAGTAATTGGAACATTGCTGAAGCTGGTACCTCTTTTGGTGGGGGAAATGATGAGAAGGCATTGAAGGAAGTGTGTGCTGTTTTGCCTGCGGGAGAAGCCAAAAATAAGGCTCTCCAGAGAGAAAACCTTCCTTCAACTAAGTCTTTGAGATTATCTAGAAGGGAAAGAGAAGGACGTGGTGGCTCAGTGGCTAAGACGCTGAGCTTGTCAATCAGAAAGGTCAGCAGTTCGGCTGTTCGAATCCCTAGTGCCGCGGAACAGAGTGAGCTCCTGTTACTCGTCCCAGCTTCTGCAATCCTAGCTGTTCGAAAGCATGTAAAAATGCAAGTAGAAAAATAGGAACCACCTCTGGTGGGAAGGTAACAGCGCTCTGTGCACCTTCGGTGTTTAGTCATGCAGTCCACATGACCATGGAGACATCTTTGGACAGTGCTAGCTCTTTGGCTTTGAAACGGAGATCAGCACCACCCCCTAGAGTCGGGAACAACTAGCCCATGTGTGCGAGGGGAACCTTTACCTTTAGAAGGGAAAGAGATCCAGAACAAAACCTCTCTACCTCCAAGCAACTGTAATAGTGGATCTTCGTTAAGCAGAACAACAGCGGCTGAGGCCAGCTCATTAGCAAAGCTGAAAATAAAGAATCTAGGTGAGAATTTCCAAACTGTGAATGCATGAAATGGGCTGAATGTTTTAAATCTCTTTGCAAAACCGAGGGCAGAGAGGTGATTTTTTAGAAATTGGGAGAGTCGCTGCTATTCCCCATGAGCAGCTGCCAGTCCTAATTTCATTTCCTCCAAAGTTCCTTCTCCTTCCTTCCAACTACTCTGTCACATTTCGCAAATTGGAGGAAATCACTTTTCTGTCCCTATCCCATTAATAGGGCGATCTGTTTGTGATGTGTTCACTCAGCTGCAATTGGAACTTTGCCTACAGACTTTATAATCCCTTTTTGCAGAGTAAAATGCAGGCCAAGTGCGACATTTTAATACTTGGACATCTTTTTTCTTTGTTGTCAACTGTTGAAAGTCCTAATAACATCTAGTAATATCCCTGAATGCCTGCAGGAATGGGCAAGCTTTATCCAATGTGTCATTGCATGAAAGGAATGAATTATGTATTTTGATCAGTTTCAAGATCTCATCATGTAATAATGCTTCTTTGTCACTTCAAAGGAACGTTGGACACAATGACATGCTTTGTATTGCTAGATGTTGCCCAGGAGTGTGAGGATGGACAAATTCCACATCAACTGGAGTTCGGGCAAGACTAATGGAAAACTGAATATCAGTTTGTTTAAAATCATAGTGATCCTTGCATTTAATAGCTGGCCATGCAGGTCTCTGTTGGAATACCATTAAAAATGCATAAAATGTTAATATGCTGGGTTTTCTCTGTTTAAGCATTTTATTTTCTGTGAAATAGGATATCCGAGTCTGTCATTCATAAAGTAGGCACATGGCCACCTGAGTTTTGTAGTGCTAACTAACAAAAGAGTAAGGTCATTTAGACTGTTTACCTGTTTATGGTGTAAAGGGCTTTGAAGAGTGTACAGATAATTTGTTTTTACTACCTTCATTCTTAATAGGTAACCTGAAGCTTGCAATGGAAATCAGGGGTGAAATTCTACTGTTTGGGCCGGTTTGCCCAAACTGGTAGTAAAAAATGCTATCATTCACCCGAACCATTAGTAAAAGAATGCTTAACAAAGTAAAAAAAAAAAAAATTCCGATGCTTAGCTGTGCTGCGCAATGGTAGGAACTTTTTTAAAACTTTTTTTTTTTAGCATTTGAGTTCTGTTTTTTACTCCCAGGAGACTTCCCTGAGGTTTGCTAGACCAAAACCCTAACCCTAACACCCACTAAGCCACGTCCATAGAACCGATAGGATTTTTTTTTAGATTTCATCTAAAATATTAATATTTTACATACTGAATTAAATACCTGCCTTTGTTAAGATGTCTGGAGACAGCAGAAGAAAGAAAGGAATGCAACTGCCATAGAAAATTATTAGCAGCCATACACAAAATGTTTCTTACACAGAGATGTATGCAATAGCCCAATGATATTTTCCTGAATGTACAATAGAAAATCAAATTATCAATATTTGCTTTATAGGAAACATTAAAAAAATACTTGAAAAGGTTTCTGGCTTATACAACTTTTGCTTATTCACAGACAAATGATTTCTAAGTTTTAATGGACTCTTGGTTCATTATGTGACAGCTAAAGGCATAATTTCCATAGCAAAGGTGCAGACAAGAATAATGAATTAACTGAGATACAGTTATATAGCTCAAATAAACTCTTGTAACTCATGTCACTAATAAAAAATAAGAGACACACGTTTGGTCAAAGTTATCCTATAAAGAAATTGTAAATTTTAACATTGCTTTTAACTATCTTCATAACTGCATAATTTAATTATATATATATATATATATATATATATATATATATATATATATATATATATATATATATATATATATATATATATATATATATATATATATATATATATATATATATATATATATATATATATATATATATATATATATATATATATATATATATATATATATATATATATATATAATTTTATGATGTTGTTTGTAAATCACCCAGAATCACTTGATGGATGGAAAAAAAATGTCAAATCCAGTTTAAACTTCTGGCTGATAGTGCAACAAACAACAACAACAAAAATGATGATGAATAATGATGATGATGATGATGATGATGATGATGATGATGATGATGATGATGACGACGACAAGAAGAAGAAGAAAAGGAAGAAGAGGAAGAAGAGGAGGAAGAAGAACGTTTACATCCACGAAGTGACATTGACAGGTTGTACCTACCAAGAAAAATAGGAGGCAGAGGGCTATTGCAAATCCATCAATGTAGAAGAAGAAAAATGAAGTTTGAATGATTATGTGAAACAAAGTACAGAAACATTGCTTCAGGCTGTGAAAACAGAGAACAGTATAAAAACAACAGAAACAAAGACAGAATATAAGGAAAAACAGCTGGATGACAGATTAAACAGATGGAAAACCAAAGCTTTGCATGGACAGCACTTGAAAAACATTGAAGGAAAATGTGATGACAACTTGACATGGACATGGCTTAAGATGGAAACCATCAAGAAAGAAACGGAAGGTTTAACAGTGGCTGCTCAAGAACAAGCACTACAAACTAACGCCATGAAAGCAAAGATACAAAAATCCATTTACAATCCAAACTGCTAACTTTGCAATGACAAAGTGGAAAGTCTTTCACATTTAATATGCGAGTGCAGCAAAATTCCACAAACTGATTACAAAGCTAGACATGACCGAGTTGCTAAATTAATCTGCTGGTCATTATGTAAAAATATGAGAAGTTATGGGAACATAAAGTCGAAAAAGTTGTCAAAAATGAGAAGGTGAAGATCTTGTGGGACTTTCAAATACAGACAGATAGTCATTTGGAACACAACATGCCAAATATCATGGTTGTCGAAAACCGAAGCATACCATTTATTTATATTACTGTACCAGGAGACACCAGAGTCAAAGAAAAAGAACTGGAAAAAATCATGAAATATTGCGACCTGGCCATCAAAACTATGTAATTATGGATGAAACATGTAACAGTGATACTCATTGTTATTGGGGCACTTAGCACCATGTCCAAGAAATTTACAAAATACATCAAGAAATTGCAGCTTCCTGCAATAACACCAGAGGAACTGCAAAAAAGACTGTGCTACTCAGAACATCATACATCTTGAAAAGGTATTTGGCTGATACCTAAGTTGCTGGCAGCAACCCGTATCAACCATCAGCACCAGTTAATAATATTTGTGGTACATTTTAAAATGTTCAGTTTACTGAGTTTCATATTTAATGAATAAAAGTTTATAATAATAATAATACAGCAGAAGAGAAGAGAAAGAACTGAAGAAGACAACAACATACAAAGACTTACAAATAGAAATAGAATGACTGTGGAAAAGGCAAGCAAGCAAGCAATAGCAATAGATGCCTTGGGTGCAATCCCAAAACAACTGGAGCACTGCTTGAACATCATTGACATTGGCAAATCTGCCATCAGTCAATTGCAAAAGGCTTCCATCTTGTGACAATATGTATGACACCATCAAACATCCATATCTAGCCTATCCTAGGTCCTTAGTAAGGACTTGATAGGTAGGCAAAAATGCCAGATGATAGTAGTAGTAGTAGTAGTAGTAGTAGTAGTAGTAGTAGTAGTAGTAGTAATGTTAACAATAATTTACTTCCAATACATTTCATTGTTGTCATGTTTTTTGTGAAAGAGAATGTATGTCACCAAAAGTAATTACATTTTTCCCTTGTAAAGTGCACTTGCCACAGCCAGGTATTTGAAAAGCTTTGGTTTACGAATGAATAGTTTTTGGTGGATTACATTCTCATTATAAAGTGATTAAAAGGTATTTTAACTTAAGCTCAGTTTCTCAGGCTTCATGCTTCTGAATACATTTCACCACACAAAGCTGCCACGGCAACAGCCTTTATAATTGCTGGAGAATTTACACTCAGCTCATTTTCATCTCCTACTTCTTTACTTAAGTTCCACTCAAATACAACTCAAGAGCATTCTCATGGGGAAGAAAAGCATCCCAGATTAAAAATTCTGCAGTTCCCAGAGGTGACAATTCAGGATGCAGGCTTGCCCCTGCATTCATATCCAATGTGTATTTATTTAGAAGGACATGCTATGGTGTTGGATAGCAGTATTTATAAGAATCAATAGGGTACAGTCAGTCAGAATAATCTTATATAATATACTAACTGAATACCCGTGCTCCGCTACGAAACTATGTGATCGGGCTTGATAAATTGACACTTACAGCTTGAAAATTAATGAGTAGTTACCATTGATGTCTTCCCCTATCCTATGCCCTTCTCTCCCTCAGCCTTGCCGCACAGAAGCATCTCATATCATATCCCCTTCTCTCCCTCAGGTTTGCCCCACAAAAGCCCCACCTAAGTTATCCCCTTCTCTCCCTCAGGTTTACCCCACCTATCTTATCACTTTCTCTCCCTCAGGTTTGCCCCACAGAAGTCCCACCTATCTTATCACCTTCAGGCTCCTCTCCAAACTGCCATCCATCAGGCTGGATGAATCATGTGCTGTTCATGCCGACATCCAGGTTTTCAGGTTGGGAGGGGGAGTAGAATATCTAATTCCTTAGCATCAGATAAGTTAATAATAATATATGTAATACTAATGCGCTGATGGTCATTTTGAAAAAAAAATCCTTTGTTACTGAGCACCTAGAAGCCAAGAGGAACATATGTGCCAGATTTCAAGTTTGTAGGCTTTACGGTTCTGGAGATTTCATGATTTCTGTGTGAGTGTTTTCGTAGGTAGGTAGGTAGGTAGGTAGGTAGGTAGGTAGGTAGGTAGGTAGGTAGGTAGGTAGGTAGGTAGATAGATAGATAGATAGATAGATAGATAGATAGATAGATAGATAGATAGATAGATAGATAGATAGATAGATAGATAGATAGATGGATATAGAGATATACAGTAGATATGTGTAAATTTACAGTGCTCTGAAACAAATTCCATACTAAGTTTCTCTTTGTAAGGAAGATAGTGATATATTATTTATATATGCATTTTTTAGGAAACCTTGCATCAATCAATCAAACAAACAAACAAACAAACAAACAGTATTTTCTTCTCTAAAGATACATTATTTCATGACATTACTATTCATTTTTCTGCAACATGCTCACAGTCCTCACTCTGTAAAAATCTTAAAACTATTCCTAGGCAGTAAACCCACATGTGGGGAAATATGATTTAGTAGACACACAATATGCAGTGATAAAAACTTAAATGAAAACCAAGGCCAAGTTATGTATGCTGTACATTTTCTATTAGCACTGTAAACACACAGATGTACAGCTGAACATGGGGTATGATTGAACGATGCTTGCAAGTATTATAATCATACCTGTACAGTGAGGTTCACTCTACACCTGTAGCACTCAAGGGCTTCAGAAAGATTTTAAGATGGGAATAACATTTTGATGGAAATGGGATGAACAAAAAAAAAGAATATATTGGAATGTGTTTGCAATGGAGTTACATGAACACCGTTTTCTTAGCAGAGTTAACTGGGAAACAAAAGTTATCTTGCAGTAGTTCTACAGGTTACAGAAAGTGATGATGATGATGATGATGATGATGATGATGATGATGATGACGATGAAGATGATAGAAAATAAACAATAAGACTGAAAATTATTTGGTTTATCTTTTAACAACAAATAACAAAAGTAGATAAAATAAGTATATTATCGGGGAAAAAAGTATATTATCGCTCACATCACAAAATCATACAAATATTCCTATAATTAAAACCATAATGAAACCTGCCCATTAGTGTCACAGGTCACATTAGTCGTTAAGTAAAGTGAAATAGTGACGGGAAACTGCAGTGGTTATAACTTTGAAACCAGTTGTATAGATTTTTTCTGGGCTCTGTTGTAACTTTGGATGGTCGCGAAGAGACCAGTTATAAGCTTTAGGACAATTTGGTTGTGCTCAATATCTTCTACTTCTCTTAATATAAAAGAGTGAAGGTTGTGTAAGGATGGCACTCAATACTTTTCTGAAGAAGAGCTGAGAATCTTTTGCGGTACTAATGGTGTCTGTGACATGCTGGCCTCCGGATGTCTAGCTGCTGATGTTGCTATACAGGGAAAGAAACATGAAGCTGCAAGGATAGCATTACAGTGGGAACCTGGAACGTAAGAAGCATCAGCATGGGAAAACTCAGTGCAGGGAAAGATTAAATGAATAATTGACATCTTAGGCATCAGTAAATTGAGATGCACTAAAAGTGGCCACTTCAGTAAAAAGATAACACGGTTTACCACTCAGAACATGAAATACCCAGAGTAATACTACTTTAATTAGAATAAAGTTGGAAGGGATCTTGGAGGTCTTCTAGTCCAGTTATGGCTAACCTTTTTGTTGCTGCGTGCAGAAAGCGTGGACATGCACCCATAATGCAATGTGTGGGTGACCATGCCCCTGTGCCCCACTCATGTCCCCCATGTGCTCCTTTGCTCCCCCATGCATGCACATGCAACCCCCCGCATGCACCCTGCCTCCCCAGGCATGCACAACAGAGACCCAAAAACCAGAAAGGCAGTGGGGCGTGTGCACGTATGTGCAGTGATGACGTGGGGTGACCTTGTGTGCCTGCAGAGAGGGCTCTGTGTGCCAGCTGTGGCACGCGTGCCATAGGTTCGCCATCACAGTTCTAGTCCAACCCCCTGCTCAAGCAGGAGACCCCATACCATTTCAGACAGGTGGCTATTCAGTCTTTTCTTAAAAACCTCCTTTGATGAAGCACCTACAACTTCTGAAGGCAAGCTATTCCCCTGTTTAATTGTCCTCTGGCACTACATCTGTTCAGAGATTTAGTCCACGTCATCTTCCAAGTGACAGTGGAGGAGTGGATGCCCAGAGGGGTGAGCTATGTGCTGGGCTGGAAAAGGGAGCATTTGATGCCCACTTGGAAACTGTATGGCATACCAGCAACTTCAAGTTGCATGAGGAGGTACAGCATTTGGCCTTAGTTGAGAGTTGACTGTGCTGCTGCTTTCACTTGACCTTGCAAGCTCGATAGAGCTACAAATCCAGCACAATAAGATTATGCAACTTTTTTTTGTTGAGGTGATTTAACAATATTTCCCCTGAGACTCCACACTTTTCTTTAGAGTACTGAGGACTTGAATCACAACAAAGCAGAGAAAACCATTTATTTGAATGGGTTCCTGTTGCCCCGTGCAAGGTCAAGACGGTGTGCCAAAGTTTTCCTACTCAAGGCATGAGTTAAGTACCCTGATAAAGATGTCCATACTATAGGTGAAATTGTGCTCAGCAGGAGTGTGGAATCAAGAATGCAGAGTTGAAGTATTTTGAAAAATGTGCTATCCACAGAATGCTGTTCTGCAAAATGTACTTTAGTATTGCAGGAAGCTAAAAATCAAATATGTTGTTTTGCAAAGTATCATTCCATCTTTATCAGGCTTTTTTTTAAGTGGTCACAGTGACATATTTTCGTTGCTGAGATCAACACTGTTATTATCTATTTTAGGAGCAAAATATTACCAGGATTTATTGCAAAACTCTGAAGAGATTTTGAACCAGTGGCCTCCTGCAGGTTTTACCGACTGCAGTGACCTCAAAACTGGTCCAATTCCCCAGGCAACCTCTTTTTCTCGGAGTTTAAGTCCTTGGATAAAAAAAATGAACTGCGAATAGGAACAAATCAAATGGTGGAAAATCCTCAAAGTTAGTGGTGGGGTGTTTTTTTTTGTTGTTGTCCTGAATTTTCCCCAGTCTGATGCTGGTTTGTTCTATATTCTTGTCCTTCTTGGGGAATAACTTTCAGCATTCAGAGACCAGTACAAAGATAACAATGGATTTGGAAAATCTTTCATGTGAACATGAAAGATGCAAGTATATTTAGCACAAAAAAACCACTATAAATTAAAGGTGAACTTGACAACTTGATCACTATCTTCAAATCAGGTGAATAAGTTAGTGTAAAAGATGATAAGGATGCCTTTAGGCAATATAACAGAGAAAAGGTCAAGAAAAGGAAGTTTTATAAAAGGAATGTAGAAAGGTGGTTTTCAAGTTGATGCTAATATGATTATTATGTATTAAGTGCTTAGTTTCGTACTATGAGGCAATCTACATCAAACTCAATTCCCAGTTCTGCTGCAGATAGCTTCATTTGTTAAGCTATCATCCAGTTTGGTATAGGTATTTTCTCCTGACCCTTTTGCTTATCTCTTCCGCTCATCAGCATTTGTAGAATGGTATGACTTCATTACAATACCTTTGTAAAATCTGAAATAAAGAGCCGTGCATTAAAAGAGAATTTTAAATTGGTTTCCAACTTATAAAGCCCCGAGTTAGTAAAGTAGCATTATCCCAAGGTCACTATTTTGCTTGTGACAACTGGCTGAATTAAAGCAGGATGTTAGAAATATGTGAAAAAAGAAAGTCCTTTATTTGTACGTAACTGCACCCCTGTGCTCAATCCCAACACTTGGTTTTGGAAGTGATGCCCCGAGAGAACCCTACTCCAATGACTCCACCTTTTTTGTCTGCATTGGAGATTGATTTGATTTGGGCAACTATGCAGATGGCAGCACAAAACTAGGGCAAAATGTCACTCCAACATCTCACGTTGGTCATTGTTTGCATTCATGGACAGAACAAGTGAGCAAATAATGATAACAAGAGGGAAGCAGCAGTGCCAGGAGTTTGTGAAATTTGGCACTGTGCCTCTTGCAGTCATATGGTCTATGTGAACTGGGCTGATGACCACAATGTCAAACTAGAGCTTATGTGTGCCAAACAGCAATTACAGGACTCAAACACAGGAGATTTTAAATGAGCCACCATTAACACTTAGGTCTTCAGTCATTAAAATGTACACGCATGTGAACTAGAATCAGTAAACAAGAGATTTGAAGAACAGAATACAGAGTGTTTTTTAATCTCTGCATTGCATTTTAGCATGGTTCTGAAGATTTAAGTTCATTTTAAATTCATGTAAAGGGGTCTAAATCTGGTTGCAGAGAAGCAACTACTCCAAAAATGGGTTGCTATGGTTCGCACTGGTTCGGGTGAACTGGTAGTGGAAATTGTGACTGGGTCGCCAAACCATTAGGGACGGCAGGCTCGCCATGCCCCCAAACTGGTTCCCCGGTCGCAGTGGCGTGGTTTTTTTTGACATATTTAATGTTCTGCACATGCACAGACCTATCTACAGGCAACTGCATATGTGTGTGGCATGTGCACAAATCACACACACACACCGAACCGGTAGTAATGCTGGCAGAAACTCACCTCTGAACTACACAATTCTGTGTAGATCAATCTTCACGTCAGTATCATTTAACATTTTGATTTTTGACCCAGATGATGAGACTGATATCACATTTGTGGATGATACAAAAATTTGGAAGTGTGTCCAACACACAGGATTTCAATCTAATTTGGACAGGTTGGAAGGCAAGCCTGAGAGACAGAATATATCTTTTAATAGATATCTTAGTATTAAAAGTACAGTAAAACATTTAGAGTGAAAATAACCTAAGATAAACATGCAATTGGGGGCATGGTCTAGAAACATTACGAATGGGGATTGGGTGTGGTCATTGACAACCAGATGAACATCAGTAGCAATCAGTAGTGGGTTCCGGCTGGCATGCCTCAATACGGGCATACCAGTGGAAGCTGGGAGCAGCGGTCACTCTACTGGAATGGTGTTTTATTGGTCCTACCAGCCCGCCAGTGTTCCTTACCTCTTTTTAAGCCAACCGGGCCATTTGTGCATGCATGCACAGCGTACGGCACCTGTGCAACATCCACCGAGCAGCTGGAGCATTGCAGGGTGGTGGCATGTGCATGCATGCGCAGCTTGCATGACTGAGGTGGATGCCCGGCCCCGTCACAGTGTACCGGTTGCGACGGGATCTGGTACCCACCACTGGTAGTAATGTGAAGTAATTACTGAAAGGGCTACTTCCATTCTGGGCTGCATCAGAAGTGTCAAAAGACTCGTGAAGTCCTTATTTCTCGCTACTCACTATTCCATTTGATATTGAGTACCACATTTCCAGATTTGAGAGTAGGGGAAATTCAGAAGAGGGCCATGAAGTTGTTACAGGAAAATTGAAGGCATTTCAGTGAGGACAAGCTGAAAGTAGGTGGAATGTTGACAGGAGCCATAATATGTCTGGGCAGTTGCATGAAAGAAAACTATAAGAAAGATGGCCAAGAAATATTTTCCATGTCCTCAAAATAAGAAATAATCGATATAATTCACAGCCTCTAGAGTGGGTTTGGCTTAAAAAAAGAAACATCCTGATGGCATGATCTGTACAATGGAAGTTGTGTATTTTCTATCACTGGAGATTTTTAAGAGGCTGGGCATATACTCTTATGGTTTCCTCTGATTTCTCTGCACAGTGCAGAGAGGCAGACTAAGTGATCCTTTGTGATCCCTGCATAGTTCCAGGATGACTCAAGAAAATGTTATATTTTGACTCCTGTACAGGAAATATTTTATCCCAATGTTGCTTTTTCAAACGGCAACTGTTTTTCTTGGAAGACGTTTCACTTCCCTTCCAAGAAGCTTCTTCAGCTCCTTCAGAAGCTTCTTCAGAGCTGAATAAGCTTCTTGGATGAGAAGCAAAACGTCTTCCAAGAAAAAAAAAACACCAGAAAGTCCAGTCGCCTCTTGAAAAAGCACCTTTGGGACAACCATGACCTGGATGGCTGAGAATCTCCATAGACAGCAAATATGTTATTTTCTCCGTTAGTATTTTCAAATGTTTTACCTCATTCTACACTAGAAAAGACATTGCTCAACTAGTCACAAAAGGAACAGAGCAGAGAGAGGCAAATGGGGCAGAAAAAAAGGTGAGGGTGAAAACGAACGTCCAAAGGGCATACTTTCCCATCAATATTAGAGGATGTATAAAATAGTTCACACAGATGATGGCCTCAGGTGACACTTGGAAATTTTGCAATTACACTCCACTGTACATTTCCAACATATATTTTCCAAAGTAATTCTTCAGAATGGGAAGCAGCACAGTCATTTCATTTTGGTCATGTTTCCAATTTAGTTCAAAGAAGATCCTTCCCCTATCCCTTTCTACTAGCTCTGTGCCTGGGATATATTTCCATCCTGCCAAAACACCAAATAAATACAGGTAGTCCTTGACAGTTCATTTTGTCAGGCGGTTCTATCTGGTTCAGGCAAACTGGTAGCGATAGCAGCGGGAGGCTCTGCCCACCCTCCCAGGTGTCATCACGTCCCATTTTGACACTCTGCACATGTGCGGAAGGTCCTGTGCATGCACAGAAGTGGCGTGCATGAGCAAAGTGAATGTGCATGCATGCTCACATTTGCAAACCGGTAGCGAAGGTAAGTTGATTTCACCCCTTGATACAATGACACTTAAGAACAGGGACTTATGACCATTTTTCACATTTATGACCATTGTAGCATCCCCATGATCACATGATTTACATTTGGAATGCTTGACAACTGACTCACATTTATAGACAGTTGCAGTGTCCCGAGTATCAGTCCTGGAAGCTATTTTTTTAATTGGCGCTTCAGGGCTGCTACATTTACTCCGGGATTGGGCAGCCTATAAATCTAATAAATTGAATTGAATTGAATTGAATTGAATTACTGCCTGGGAAAATGGGAGGGGGGATTGCAAGGAGCGGTGGAGGATTGGCCATATCTACATTATTTTCTATGGAAGTAAAGGAAATTCACCCTGCACCTGGATGGGAGTGACTGGGGATGGTCTCCAGTTGGGACGTTGAATTGATTGGTGTTGTATAGTAAAAGTTAGTCCTCGCTGTTACGAATGACAGCTCGGCAGCAGCCAGGCGCGTCTTAGCCAATCAGACGCGCCTGTCAGTTGCCGGGCTGTCTATAAAAGGCAGCCTCGTTCAAACTGTCATTTGTTCAGCACCAGAGCAGACGAACTCTCCAGTCCAGCTGGAGCTGCTTCTCTGCCTCTCTCTCTACACAGATCATCCTTCTGTTGCTACATTGTTAAACCAGCACCCTTGCCTGGTTGTATCCTGTTACTGTTACAACGTGTGTTAAAATAAATTGGTTACAGAGTTACCGGACACGAGCCTCTGTCTCATTCCTGAAGATATAATAATTGGGCCTTGTAGTAGACTTGTGGGTGAAGGGCAGAGGTGGGTTCCTAGCAGTTCGCACCTATTTGGTACAATCAGTTCGTCAAATCTACCAAACCGGTTAGAAGAGGTTCCACCAGTGGACCCAGAAAGCAGGCCACGCCTACAGAAGAGGTTCCAAAATTTTTTGAAACCCACCACTGGTGAAGGGGGTGGATCTTTGACTTTCTTTTGCGTGGGGAAAACCCAGAACTCTCAGATTCAGGTTTTCACAGATGTGCCAATAGGACATCTCTAATAAGATGAATCTTTGAGGAATTGCTAGCCTTGGAGTCTTCTTTCATTGGGGGTGTTACTTGGAACCCTGACACCTGGGGTTATGTAATACTCTTTTGTGAACTTCTGGCAAGCAGAGACAATGGGGAAACCAGATTCACTTAACAACTGTGTTACTCATTTAACAACTGCAATGATTCACTTAACTAATGTGGTAAAATGGGGCAAAACTCACTTAACTAATTTCTCACATAGCACCATAAATTTTCGGCTTTCATATTTTTATTAGTTCACCAAAATATAAAATGAAAAAAAAAAATAAAAAAAAAAGTAACAGAAAACTAGGGTGGAGAAAAAAATTGTGTAAAGAGGGAAAGGAATCTTATTTTCAAATTTGATCAACAGTATTTTACAAATTTTGGGAAATATTCAATGTTACATACAAGGATAGAAAACATGCATTTACAAAATCATTCTATACACCAGAGGATAGGACAAGAAGCAATGGGTGGAAACTAATCAAGGAGAGAAGCAGCTTAGAACTAAGGAGAAATTTCCTGACAGTTAGAACAATTAATCAGTGGAACAACTTGCCTCCAGAAGTTGTGAATGCTCCAACACTGGAAGTTTTAAAGAAGATGTTGGGTAACTATTTGTCTGAAATGGTATAAGGTTTCCTGCCTAGGCAAGGGGTTGGACTAAAAGGCCTCCAAGGTCCCGTACCGGTTGCAATGGGATCCGGAACCCACCACTGAACATTAGGTATGCACAAACTTACAGGAGTCCTCTGTGTGCAGTAAAACTTTAGCAAGGGCAAACAAACATTTTCTCAAGCGTCTTGCAGCAATTGATGGCCAGCAAGATGACCCATGCTGGCTCACTGAATCTGTTAGCAGTAAGCCAGCATGCTTTCAGCAGCTGTTAGCTCAGCAGGAAGAGAACACTTATTCCAAAAACCACCAATTACCAGAAAGAAAAACCACTTTCCTTCCTCGACTCATTTGTATACCAAAATTCATGATAGGCTGCTTATAACTCTGCTTTTGTGGTTATCAGTGGTATGCTGTAGACGTTTCTACCGTAACTATTTATCCAATTTTACCTTATACAATCTGCATAGCTGGTGTCATCATATATAGTTGCTCTAATATTTCAGAAAGCTGTTTAAAATCATGTTAGGTTTCCAAACCATGCTGCTAATAGTGAAAAGTCTAATTTAGGGATCAGTCAGTGTGTTCTAACTTTCCAAGTCTGTGCAAACAGGCTCCCCATGTTCATTATCAATAAATTAATTGCTCGTACTTGATTTTTTTTTAAGCCATGCCATCATGACAGTTCAACAGGGAGTCTAATTTAAAACAAAAATATGCATAAAATATTCATTATACTTAAAGTTGCTCTCAGTCCCAAATCAACGATGAACACAGTGTTTTGGAAAGTATGAAGTCTGACAAAAATACCACTTCTCAAGATTTCCAAAATATTAATTCATCAAAGACTCCTAAAGACTCCAGTTTATTTTCTATGTTTAACATTTGTTGGTGCAAAGCTAGACTCTTAATGTTTAAAGGGATTCCATGGGGGTAAAGTTGCATGCTTCTGTTAAAAGACCCAATAATCTAGGGCTGGATCTATTTCAATAAATAACCATTCTGAGTAAATTAAAGAATAGAATAGAGTAGAGTAGAGTAGAGTAGAGTAGAGTAGGGTAGGGTAGGGTAGGGTAGGGTAGGGTAGGGTAGGGTAGGGTAGAGTAGAATAGAATAGAATAGAATAGAATAGAATAGAATAGAATAGAATAGAATAGAATAGAATAGAATAGAATAGAATAGAATAGAACTCTTTATTGGCCTAGTGTGATTGATTGCACATACAAGGAATTTGTCTTTGGTACATAACCTCTCAACGTACATAAAAATACAAGATACATTCATCAAGAATCATAAGGTACAATGCTTAATGATAGTCATAAGGTACAAATAAGCTATTAGGAAACAATCAATATCAATATAAATCCTAAGGATCAGTGGTGCATTTCAATTTTTTTTGGAACCTCTTTGGTAGGTGTGGCCTGCTTTGTGGGAGTGGCTTACCAGCCATTTGACAAGATGGGAGTGGCTTGTTGGCCATGTGACTGGGTGGGAGTGGCTTGCCAGCCATGTGACTGGGTGGGCATGGCCAACTTGTAAAATGTGGTGAAACTCACTTAACAACGCTCTTGCTTAGCAACCAAAATGTTGGCTCAGAAACTCTGGCATTTGAAGCATGCAAGTCTTAAAAATGTCAAGTTACAAGACCCTTTAGGGGAAAAAACCCCCAGGGGTATTCATACTTGACAGCTTGAAGACTTGTGGACTTCAAGTCCCATAATTCCTCATCTCACTCTTCATCTTGATGATATGAGGATGGGCAGGGGGGAGGGAGCTGGAACCGGTTCTAAACAGCACTGTAGATTTGTGGAACCTCTTCTATAGAAGAGGTTAGAACTGGCAGGAACCCACCCCTGGTAAGGATACAAACAACAGAGTTACAGTCCTGCAGTTATAAGTGGGAGGAGATGGGCGATGAGAAGACTAATAGTAATAGTAATGCAGTCCTAGTGAATGGTTTGACAGTGGTGAGGGAATTATTTATTTAACAGAGGATGTAGAAGTGGAAGGTACCATTCCCCCTCTACAATTTCCTGAATCAAATGCACCTCCAGGTGACTTCTTTTCCTCAATAATTCTTACTGCTTTTTGAAAAGAGAAACTTGGGAAGGATTTTATGTCAAAGCTGCTTAGCAAGTGGGCAATTTGTAATGCAGTGTTTTTCAACCACTGTGCCGCGGCACACTAGTGTGCCGTGACATAGTGTAAGGTGTGCCGTGGGAAAAACACCCGCCTATATTGAATATAGGCACAGAGTTAAATTTTTTAACATTTTCTAAAGGTGGTGTGCCTCGTGATTTTTTTCATGAAAAAAGTGTGCCTTTGCACAAAAAAGGTTGAAAAACACTGTTGTAATGAACAGGTGAAAGGACCAACAATGGCTGGATACTTGTTCCTGCATTATATTCCAAGTTTTTGTTTTTGTTTTTTTCATAGAGGGAAAAAAACCCAGAAGAAACATCAGAGCACTCCAATCAAGAAAATGTGCAAGTTCTTCTCCAATCACAATCCTTAAAAAAAAAAAAAAGGATTGGGTGATTATGGCATCTCAAAAGTTCTAAATTTTGCAGGTAGCAAAATTGCATAAGATGCATTTTGTCAAATATGTTCCTGACAAAATCAACTTCTTCAAAAGGTGGAGGTGGGAACAAAAATGAACCTCCATCAGTAGTCACCTATTTTTTCTTCTTCTTGAGGGTGAATAAATGAAGCAATGAATCAGCCCCATTGCTTTTTTCTCCCCAGTAATTGTTAAGCATTGTTGGACTGGATGGATTCACAGATGTGTTTGAAATCCTTTCTTTCAGAGCTCAGAGCTGGCACAAATGCACTGCCTCTTTATAAAAATCTCCCCCATTCTTTTCAGAGCCTCCTCTGACAAGATAAAGTCAAAACTCATTTAGTACCTGACATTGATGTAACTTTGCCATGAGCAACTAAAGCAATTATGAGACCTGGTTTGGGCACAGCTGAACTACCTTGATAAGGAGGCAGTGAAAAATGACACATCACAGCAGCTGAATGGCTTCATCAGTGTATCAGTAAACCGGCATACACGGGCCAAAGTCTCTGATGGTCATGGAAACATCTAATAAAGGAAGGTGGCTTTCCCTTCCACCAAAGAGTATGCTGGTCCTAGAGCAGTGATGGGTTCTGGATCCCATTGCAACCAGTATGGTGCAACGGGGCCGGGCGTCCACCACATGCACGTGTGCAGCACACGCAAGTGCGCACATGCGTATCTACCACCCGCGACGTTCCAGCTGCTCAGCAGAGCATCACGCAGGCGCTGTACACTCCGTGCATGTAAGCCCTGATCGGTTCAAATACAGGTAAGGAGGGCGGGCAGGTGGGCCCTCCAGAGCTCCATACTGGAATGGTACCTGGTGCTCCCAGCAGGCACTGGTACACCCGTACCAGGGCATACCAGTCATATCCCACCACTGTTCTAGAGCTGCAGTCCCAACACACTTTGGAAAGCTACTGTTTGCTTCTAAATACTAGATCATGGGGACAAACAATATGGGAAAGCATTTGGGACATTCAACAAGGTATCTGTTTGAGCACAGTTGATCTAAAAGTTTTGTGATCACCTGTCCACTGTTTTTCAAGAATGAATCTTACTTTCTGTTTAACCCTCTTGGTATAGATTTGTTGTCAATGATGCAACAGTAATATTACATTTAAATTCAAATAAGCATGTTTAGCAACTAAGTCAGAGTGATCCAAATCCAGCACCATGAGTATAGATGCTTGACTTTTCTGTTTCTAGCTACTGCTGTAAAAAGCAGAATTGGATCTGCATAGGGCTTCGATGGGAGATCTTTGGGGAATTCCTCAATTGTAGGCTAGAAAACTGAGAGATGTGAAAATTGGGGGGGGGGGAGCAATGGGATAAAAAACACTTCCATCTTAACACTATGAAGTCATAATATTTATATTATATCTCTAATCTATTATGTTTTTAGATTAGAGTTTCTAGGTTTCATTGGATACTTTGAACTTGCTTAGGTCAAAAATGGGCTTGTATTATGTTTGTGGCATCCTACTAAAATGTGAATAAATAAACCAATGGTGCCCTTACCAGTAGATAAAGCTGTATGTGGTAAAACAGGAAGAATAGCTGGAGGAACTGAAAATGTTAGTCTACAGTGAGAAGGACTAGGGAGGAAATGATAGCAGTGTTCCAATTTCTGAGGGGGCTGCCAAAAAACAGAGGGGTTCAACCTATTCTCCAAACCACCTGAAGGCAGGACAAGAAGCCCCTGGATGGAAACTAATCAAGGAGAAACCAACCTAGAATTAAGGAGAAATTTCTTGATAGTTAGTATTATATAAATTACACACACACACACACACACACACACACACACACACACACACACACGTTTGTGATCTCCTGATTTCTCCTTCCTCCAGAGAAATCCAAAGCCATCTCCTGGCTGGTGATTCTATCACTATGCTGTCTCTGTTTGCAAAGCCACTTGCAGAATCATCTAACCACCTATTACAGAGATCCCCACCCAACCCCCAGCCTGCAGCCCATTACTGGGCCATGGCCTAGTTGGAATTGGGCTGTGTGAATGGCTGGCTGGAGAGCATGTACATGAGCATGCAGTTCAACTCACAGAAGTGGCAGGAAGGGAGACGGACAGGCAGGCAGGCAGGCAGGCACTTGTGTGCACCCACCCACTGCTCGCGCAAGTCGAGCTGCGCGCATGCATGCCAGCCAACCACTCACGCAGGCTCAGTTCTCCTCCCCTCCCCTCAGCTGGGCTACCAAGTTGCAAAGGGGGCCGCTGACCTATAACATTTCACCCAGAAGATCCACATGTTGTCTGTTACTAATGCACATCAAACTTGTTTATCTCTGGCAGAAATATGTTTATTTTTTAGAATTTCAAAGACTAATTACCAATATACAATTTGATAATGGGAAGAAACTTCTGAAAGGATTTTTAGAAGAAAGAGAACAGCAATAATATGATGGTCTTTTAAACTGCAATAAATCTGCCTGCCTACCTATTTAACAATCAAAAAAGCAAATTACTCAGTAAATGAGAAATTTCCACTCTCAAAGAGCAGTGAAATGCAAGGTCTATAACCATTATGTTCTATAACAGCTTTTCTCAGCTTCCGAGAATCTTTAGTTAAATGGTAATTAGTCATGCTGGTTAGGGATTCTTGAAAGTTTTTTAAAAAAATCTAACTACAGGAATCTGTTCAGTCTAAACACAAATACAGATAATCTTCAACTTAAGACCACAATTGACCCCCAAATTTGGCAGAGTTTGTTGCAGAAAATCAAATCCAGAAAGCAGACACAGATAATTGATTCAGCAAGATTCATTAACTTCTTTATATACATAATAACACATGAAGTAAATTTACAATACCAACAGCAGATTCTTCCAACGTGGTAGCAAGTACAAGCAAACAAAGTAGCAGAGTACAACAGAAAACAGTTTCTAGTTCAGAGTTGCAGACAGACTAGTTTCAGTTTCAATTGTCAGCACAGCACTCAGAGCTGCAGGGCTAAACCACGCCCAGACTCCAATCTGTTTAAGTTCCCATTGGCTGACCTTGTTATTAAGCCCTATTAATTGTCTGACTTTGTTACCATGTCTCTGCCAGTTCATGAATATTCTGACAAAATTTCCATTGCCAAACAAGACAGTTGTTAAGTGAGCTTTGTCCATTTTAGGACCTTTCTTGACACAATTGTTAAGTGAATCACTATAATTGTGTTAGCAACACAGTTGTTAAGTGAATCTGTTTTTTTTAAAATAAATTTTATTAAAAGTTTTAAAGAGAACATAAAAATTAACAAAACTAATGCAAAACAGCAAAAAAAAGAGAAAAAGAACAAAGTTCCCCCACAAATGTATTAAGAAAGAATGAAAAGAAATAGAAAAATGTTCCAATTTCTTCTCCAACAAGTGTAACTGTGATTACAAAATTAATGCTTCCTCTACAATTACAAAAAAGCTCAATTTTTCCTATTATCTATTTTTTTAATTATCTAAATCAGAAGTGCATTTTCTCTTACTTTATGAAAAAAAATCTATAAGGGGTGAAACATCTCTCTCTCTTATCTATCATTGTCTGTCTGTCTGTCTATCTGTCTGTCTGTCTGTCTATCTATCTATCTATCTATCTATCTATCATCTATCTATCTATCTACCTATCTATCATCTATCTATCTATCTATCTATCTATCTATCTATCTATCTATCTATCTATCTATCTATCTATCTATCTATCGTATCTATCTACAGTATCTATCTACAGTATCTATCTATCTATCTATCTATCTATCTATCTATCTATCTATCTATCTATCTATCTATCTATCTAGAATTGTAGTGAGTGACACCCTAAAACAAATGAGGGGAAACTCACACTGGCAGGTCCGATTTTCCATCTTTTACTTATTTTGAATGACTTGGAATTTCTCCCTATGTTTTAAATATTAAGGGTAATCAACGTACTTAGGGCACGTGGGGTTATAGCTGTAGATTTTGAAAAATTGTTCCACAAATATGTTAAGGATCAATCAGTGAGTCTCTGGGAATGGTAAAATTTGATTTTCAAGGCACTTATTCCAACAATGGAGACAATCCTATGTGTCCGTCAAGGGAAAATAATACAGAAAGTGAAAATATTATTTTCTCCCTCAAAAAATGAGTCCTCATAGTCCAGATTTCTCCAACCTTAGGGGTGTGTTTTTTCCATATTCTTAGCATTGGCCAATTCTAGGAGTGGAAGAGCATATCTCATATCTTTTAAGGTCTAAAGTAGAGGGGGGTATGCTGCCGGTTCGAACTGGTTTTGTGTAAACCGGCAGTGGTGGCGGAGCAAGGCTCCGGCCACCCACCCCTGACAACATCACGGATCTTCTGCATATGCGCAGATGTGCACGTGCTTCCGCTACTGAACCTGTAGTGAAGAGAATAGAATACCATTACTGGTCTAAAGACAGCTGAACACAAGATTACTGAGGGAAGGGCACCATCCCTCTTTCCTGCTGTGAGCAGATGGATGTTACCTTAAATCTTTGTTGTACAGTATTCAGTATATAGTGTATACACCCTTTGCTTTCTAGTATTAAGCAGCTGACCAAAACCATCAAAATGGGAGCCCAGATAGAAACAGTAAGGCACAAAAGGAAGAATGACTCAAACAGGAAGAGGGAACTGCTACTTAAATTTTATCTTCCAAAAAGAAGTTTCTTCAATGAATAGGTGTGGAGACTGAACTAGGAATCCAAATAAATAAATTGGAGAAATGTTATTATGCCTGCATATGTATTTATTTAAATGCACAAGAGTATCAGTTCATGAAAAAAAAATTAAATTATAAAAAGGATGACAACCCCTCTTGAAGCAACCTGCCGTTTTCCTTCAGTGCTGATTTTTTTTTGTTTACTTTCTGTTAACACAGTCTTTCCAGAAATGCTTAATCATCTGGGAAATGATAAAGAAGAATTTCGATCTGTGACATAAATGACACAATGCAACAGATAAATATGACTCCAAAGCATCAGATCACACTTCTGAAAGACTTGTTCTCTTTGGAAGGATCTGATGTTCTTCTTGGTAATTAAAAAAAAAAACCTCCATCACTGTGCCCCACCACACCACCACCATAGCTCGATGTCACTCATGTCAGGGATGCATAAAATGGCCCAAGCACTCTGCCAGTGAAAATGGGCTCCTGAGCTCCGTTTTCGCCTGCAATGACTTCCTGCAACCCTCTGCCAGCGAAAATGGGGCTCGGGAGGGTTGTCCATGGCCCTCCCGAGCTCTGCTTTTTGCTGGCAGAAATGCAGGCCATGCTGTTTCCAGGTGGCCCCATGGGCCACATCTAAGTACCGTGGGCCTCCAGGCCTTGAGTTCGACACCCCTGCTTTAAAAGGTACATTGGTTAAGATCTCAGCTTTTACATACAAATAGACATGAAGAATTTTCTTCAACAACTATCTACTATATCTTAATGCCTAAACATTGCCTTCAGTCTGACAAACTGTAACAGCTGGACTGTAAAACTATTGAAGGAGAAGCAGTGGTGATGGTTGTATAGAAAGAGTTTAACAAAATGAGAATTCAAAGAAAAAGAATTCAAATGAGAATTCAATATGAGAATTCAGAAAAAAAGAATGTCCACTGATGGTTTGGAGAGTAGGTCCAGACTTCTCCCATTTCCATGTAGCAATCTTAATCTGGATTTATATTTCAGCCTTATCTCTTGCATAAATAAAATGAGGAATATCAACATGGAGCAAAATGGTTGTAAACTGAAGTTTGAAATTTTAGGACTACCGATAATTTATGTGGAAATAATGAGAGGCAAGATGCCCAAAGAGGCAGAATTACTGCATCACTCTGATATGTGCAGTACTATAGCCCTGTGATCTAAAGAAGACAATCCTTGGTTTGAAGGATTTGAATGACAATTCTTAAGAACAAAGTGTAGTGGCCTAGAAATTGGTCATCAATAAGTGAGGAGAAGGCCCTCAAAATAAACAGGTACCTGTCCTGATTTTTATTACTAGGTCTGTCCAATATTATGTTGCGTGTTTATTAAAATTATGGATATGTGGACTTCCTGGGAGGAGCCTACTGGTGGAGGCAGCAAAAAATCAGCTGCCTCCGAATTCCTGGCTACGTACCTGTTTAGAGGATCTTCCATCTGACGTCTTATCAGGTTTTCTTATCCTTCAGGCAAGAAGGAAAGAAGAAACTGTTTTGCTGGCAAATGCTCTTCGATTTTTGCAGCTTTTGTGCTTGCAAGGAAAGGGGGGCTAGCCCAAGGCAGAACGGCTGTCCGTGCTGGGAACTTCAAACTGCCTTGTGCAGGACAAAGTAGGTCTCTCCCACTCTGCTCTAAGTTTTGTTTGATTTATTCTTATCACGAGCTGGATCCGTTTACTGTGGACAATAATTGCTTATCAACATTTTAGCTTCTTTTCTTTTTCTCCTCCGAAAAATTATTTACTCAGAGGCTTCTAAAATGGCGCCGAGCAGGCTGGTTTCTCCGGTAATAACGAACACTTTCTGCTAATCTCACAAGAATTCAAAACAAAAGAGATTGCTTATCACCTGTTTTGGTTTCACAACAGAAGAATTTTACTCCTTCATTAACCTTGCTTATTTGGAAGTTAAATGGTGATGAATCTGCTGAATGGTCTGGTTACAATGTTTACTCACTGAAAGTTTTGCCAAGCCTTAAACTTCAAAATAAAAGCCTCTTTATTTAAAGCTGCATATTTAGGCAATAGAGTTTTATTAACTGCAGGCAGATAAATTTTGAAATGGCCTCAAAACCAAATAAGTCGTCACCCTCTACTTCCAGGGGCACATCCTCAGTGCCTGGCACAAAGCTGCAGCCTCCGCTTCCTACGCCCCCTGCTGGGGATGTGTTAACGAAAGAATTTTTCCTGAGTAATCTAAGCGAGGCTCTCAATGCACAGACAATTAAAATGGAAGATAAGTTTAGAGATAATAGAGAGGTGGTAAAGCAGGAGAGAAAAGAGGAAATGAAAGAAATGAAAGAAGAAATTAAAAGTGAAATAAATGGACTTAAACAGGAGCTGTATGAGAAATTTGATGCTAAGATTGATAAAATTAGAGACGACATGCTGAGTCTTGTAACTGTATTAACAGAACATATTTCTGGAGTGGAAGATACTCTAGAGGTTCTTAATGATGCCAATGCTAACTTGACATTGAAAACAGAGGTGGTGGAACAAAAAGTGGAAAATGCTGAAAAAGAAATTATTATGATACAGTACCGACAAATGGAGTTCGCATTAAGAGTAAGGGGGCTGCGTGAGGAGAAACAGGAGAACCTGAAACAGATCCTATCGGAAGCTTTTGACCGCCTGATGGGAAGACCAGGGACCAATCAAGACTGGCGAATTGACAAAGCTTACCGCGTTAACTCCTGGCTGGCAAAGCAGAAGCAGCTTCCTCGAGACATCGTTATATATTTTACTACAAGAGAGTTTAGAAATATGGTACTGCAAGCATCTTATAATACTAAGCTTCAAATTGGCGGTCAAGACCTGGCTGTTTTGAAAGAGATACCACCTCTAATGTTAAGAGCCAGGAGAGACTACGCTTTTTTGGTCGAAGAACTCAGAAATCGTCAGATACAGTATAGATGGGATGCACCATTTGGCATCATATTTACATTTGATAAGCAAAGATACCGCCTCAACTCTGTATGGAAAGCCCGAGATTTTTATTATAATATATTGAAGGCCGGACACCCTGCACCATCTGGACCTAGAGAAAGACCACAAGAAGGACAGGATAGACAGCAAACTACACAACCACCAGACAAGATGGAGCATCTCTCTTCTCTAGAAGTGCAAGGTGCTATGGAACCAAGACCTAGCCGCATGACTACTAGACGTATGGAGAAACAAGCTAAAAAGCAACAGCATCAACAATCATCGGCCATCGATCAAGGATCTACAACAACAAATCTGGAAGCAATGGGAGGAGCTAGACCTAAGGTTAAACAGGCCGTGCAGGAAGCTCTAAAAATGCTTCAACCAACCAAAGATGACAACTAAGATTTTAACATGGAATGTCAACGGACTGAACTCTCCACAGAAGAGGAAGAAAATATTTCATTATCTCAAACAGTTTAAGAACGATGTAATTTGTTTGCAAGAAACTCATATCAAATCAACTGATCAAAAATATTTGATCAACTCAAAACTTGGTCAACATTTTGTAGCTTCTGCTATGGAAAAGAAGAATGGTATAGTTGTATACTTAAGAAAAGACATGAAAGCTGAATTAATAGAAGCAGATCCCTTCGGAAGATATATTGCTTTAGACTTAATCTTAGAAGGGAAAAAGACATTACTTTTGGGAATTTATGCTCCCAATCAACAGCAAGATAGATTCTATAGAAATCTTCATGCTAAATTAGTACAATGGGACTATAGTTCCTGTATACTATTGGGTGACTGGAATGGAGTGATAGACACTAAGAAAGATAAGAAGATTTCCCGCCTAAATACCAAGATGCGAGCAAAGTTACCCAAATCTTTCTTTGACATTATGGATGATTTTGAATTGAGAGATATTTGGCGAGAAAGAAATGCAGAGGAATGTGACTTCACTTTCTTCTCGGACAGGCATCAATCCCTCTCAAGGATTGATTTTATTCTAACCACTAATGATTTGCTTTCTAGGGTCAAGAAAACAAAGATTGCAGCTAGGATCCTTTTGGACCATAACCCAGTTTGGATGGAGTTGGGAAGGGTAGTGCAGGCAAGAAGGTCTTGGAGATTGAATGAAAACTTATTTAGATATGAAAAGTATATTAATGATTGTAAAAAATTACTATCTGAATATTTTGTTTTGAATATGAATAAGGGTACATCTATGGAATTTGTATGGGACGCAAGCAAAGCGTATATGAGAGGAGTTTTGATGAATATAAATAAAACACATAGAAATAAGCAAGGGTTAAAACGTACAGAACTGGAAGAGGAAATTAAGAGAAAAGAGCTGGAGTTAACAATGAACCCAGACGATACAAAGGTTAAGGAAGCTATTAACATATTAAAATCTCAATTTGACATGTTGATCTCTGACCAGGTGGCTACTAATCTATTATATGCAAAACACAATACTTTTTGTAATGCAAACAAACCTGGCAGATGGTTAGCTTATCAGATTAGGAAAAAAAGGAAAACTCGAAATATATCTAAACTGATTTATAGAGGGAAGGAGGTGTTTCAACAGGAAGAGATTCAAAAGGCTTTCTGGGAATTTTTTACAGAACTGTATAAAGGGGATAAAATTAATGGTTTAGACATAGACAAATATTTAGACAAAGAGAAAATACCTTCAGTTAGAGAAGAACACAGGCAAAAATTGAATCAACCAATAACCTCCGGGGAAATCCTGCAGGTAATTAAGCAATTAAAGTCAGGGAAAGCACCAGGTACAGATGGCTTGACAGCGGTTTACTATAAAAACTTACAGTTAGAAATGGTAGAACCTCTTAGAGAATTATTTAATATGATTCAAACGGAAGGTAAAGTCCCTCCATCTTGGAAGACAGCGTTTATATCTTTGATACCCAAAGAAGATCAGGATACTACTCAACCCAAAAATTATAGACCTATTTCATTACTGAATGTAGATTATAAAATTTTTACTAAAATATTAGCAAATAGGTTAATGTTGGTCACTCAACAATTGATACATACGGATCAAACAGGTTTTATACAAGGGAGACAGATGAAAAGTAATGTTAGATTAATTATTAATGCATTAGAATATTTGGGAAAGAACAACCAGATCCCTGCTGCGTTTATATTTTTGGATGCTGAGAAGGCCTTTGATCGAGTTAACTGGCAATTTCTGTTGATGATACTGCAAAAAATGCAGATAGGAGATAATTTTTTACAGTCAATTAAAGCAATATACCAACAGCAAACAGCACAAATCATAGTCAATGGAAGTCTAACAGACTCTTTTCAAATTGGAAAAGGTACAAGACAGGGCTGTCCTTTGTCCCCATTATTGTTTATTATAACTTTGGAAGTATTGTTGAATAAAATACGGGGCTTGGATGGTTTAAAAGGGATCAAGATTAGGCAGCAAGAATATAGAGTCCGCGCTTTTGCGGATGATTTGGTTATAATATTGGAACAACCGCAGGAATCCAGTATGGTTTTAATGAATATGATTAATCAATATGGTCAAGCGTCGGGCTTTAAAATAAACTTAGGAAAAACCAAAATATTAGCTATAAATATGAATATTAAACAAAAGGAAGAATTAGGAGTGATGCTAGGATGTGAGGTAGTTAAAAAAGTCAAATATCTTGGAGTTAACATTTTAACTTCAAATGGGAAATTATATAAGCATAATTATGAACCACTTTGGCATAGCATACAGACAGAGATGAAAAAATGGGAGAAATTGCACCTATCTTTGCTGGGTAGGATAGCGGCAGTGAAAATGAACATTCTACCAAAATTTTTATTTCTCTTCCAAATGTTACCTATACTAAAAAAAGATGCGAACCTTTTAGAATGGCAGAAGGGTATTAACAAATTTGTGTGGGCAGGAAAGAAGCCGAGGGTAAAGATGAAAATAATGCAAGATGCACGTGAGAGAGGAGGATTGAAACTACCTAATTTAAAACTATATTATGATGCAGTGGCATTATCTGTAATTAGTGATTGGATTCACTTAACCAATGATAGAATATTGAACATTGAGGGACACGATCTGCTATTTGGTTGGCATGCTTACCTGTTATTCAACAAAAAATTGGATAAGAACTTTAAAAGTCATATTTTAAGAAATGCTTTATTGCGGGTCTGGAAGAAATACCAACATAAATTAAATGACAAGATACCCATGTGGGCAATTCCTAGACACGCAATTGAAAATATGAATACAGCACAAAAACAGGATAGAATTACTTACAGACAGCTTCTTACCTCGGAAAGGGGGGTATTACAATTAAAATCTTTAGAGGTATTAAAAGAGGAGAAGGTAGTTCAAACATGGTTCCAGTATGGGCAATTACAGGCTAGGTGGAAAATAGATCAAAAGATTGGTTTTATTCAAGTTGAGGATAATCTGTTTAAACAAATAAGAGATCAAAGCTTAATGCATATAAAGAGGATATATAATGTATTAATACAGATGGATTCGGAAACAGAATTAGTTAAAGATTGTATGATAAAATGGGCTCAAAATATTGAGGAACCAATAATGTTGGATACATGGGAAAGAATCTGGGTAAGAAATGTGAAATTTACACAAGCTCAAAATCTGAGAGAAAATTTTTACAAGATGTTCTATAGATGGCATTTAGATCCTAAAAAGTTGGCTTCTATGTATCCGAATGTACAGCCTAAATGTTGGAGGTGTGGTTCTCTCGATGCTACATATTATCATATATGGTGGACCTGCCAAAAGGTTAAGGCATTTTGGATAAAAATATGGTGGGTCATGCAAAATGTTTTTAAAAGAAGGATAAAGTTTAGTCCTCAGTTATTTTTACTAGGTATATGTACTGACTTTACAGTGGTAGAGACCAATTTGACTTTGCACCTGATAACTGCAGCAAGACTGTTGGTGGCGCAATATTGGAAGAAGGAAGACTTGCCTACAATCCAAGAATGGACATTGAAAGTAACAAATTTAGCTGAAATGGCTAAAATATCGGCATATCTCAAAGATCATTCAAATGAGAGATATAAACGAGACTGGAAAAAATGGATTGACTATATACAAAATAAATACGGGACTAAGAAATTCCAGTTAGCCTATGCTTAAGATCAGAAATGATTTAAACTGTTAAAAGTTAGTTCAGTAAGAAGAAGCTAAGGTCAATCTAGAATGTCATTAATTTCTTTATTTCTTTTTTCTCAATAGATTTTAGACTGTGTTAGTTAAAAATCCATACCGGGTACGGGTTCTGGGAAGTCGGGGGGGGGGGGAAGGAGGAGGGGGGGCGGGGGGGTGGAGGGAGGGAGGGGTACACACAACAAAAAAAAAAATTGTACTTCAATGTTTTAATGATTGACAAATGACATATTTGTGTTTTTTTAAAGAAAAATAAAAAAGTTCTGTTAAAAAAAAAAAATTATGGATATGTGTTTTTTTTAATATTTGCAGCAATAATCTGAAATATGCCTATTTAATTGTTTTTCTTCTTTTCTCAAGATCCATCTTCTATTATTTAACCATGTTTAAGCTGGGAATCCAGGAGATAATATCTTCCCATGGATACAGGAAGAGAAGTGCTCACATTTAAATCTTTGCATTCTTATTTTTTTCTTCCAATATGAATTTGTATTTCATGAGGGAAATATCCACCTCCATCTCTACCACTCAAAAATAGCATTTGCCAAGCCCATCCTGGGTTCTACTGGAAGCTTAAGCTAATCATAAAGTATCAGAAACTTAGATAATTTGAGCTGGATATTGTATGATGTAGAACATGTGACAAGGTGGGGTATAATAGAATATAGAATATGTGACAAGAGGACATGTTGTTGCTAGTTGCAAAGTCGTGTTCAACCCATCGTGACCCCATGGACAACATTCCTCCTATCCTCTATCATCCTCTGGAGTCCATTTAAGCTCATGCTTCAGTCCATCTAGCCACCTCATTCTTTGTCATCTCTTTCTTCTTTTGCCCTCAATCTTTCCCAGCATTAGGCTCTTCTCCAGTGAGTCCTTTCTTCTCATTTGGTGGCGAAAGTATTTGAGTTTCATCTTTAGGATCTGGCCTTCTAAAGAGCAGTCAGGGTTGATCTCCTCTAGGACTGACTGGTTTGATCGCCCTTCAGTCCAAGGAGTCTTTTCCAGCACCATAGTTCAAAGGCCTCCATTTTTTGGCGCTCAGCCTTTCTTATGGTCCAACATTGAGAACCATAAATTGCAACTGGGAAAATCATAGCTTTGACTATACACACTTTTGTTGACAGGATGATGTCTCTGCTTTTTAGTATGTTGTCTAGATTTGCCATAGCTTTCCTCCCCGGGAGCAAGAAAACACATAGGGTACCAAAATAAAACAAGAAGAAGCACTGAGACATACAAATCACAAGAGCTAATAAGAAATTTATATTTGGAGTATCATTTAAAAGTGGCAAGCTTGGAGCAATTACTTCTCTGTTTTTAAAATACTTCCTATTATTTCTGTTCTCAGTTCTTGAACAATTAACACAAGAAAAGTGTCACCAGGTAGCACACATGCAGAAATATCACATTAGCACTGAACTCCCAGGGGATAACTAGTTACCAAACAATTTTTGATAGGATTTACTTTGTAACTGGTGGCACAATGTCTCTAAGATACTGGGCTTGTTAGTTGGAAAGCCAACATCCCAGCTTCAAGACCCGAGCATCACGCAATGGGGTGAGCTCCTGTCCTTATTCTAGCTTTTGCTGACCTAGTAGATTGAAACTATGCAAATGCAAGTAGATAAATAGGTACCACTTCAAAGGGAAGATAACAGTTCTCCGTGAGGTATGCTGGCCACATGACCACAAAAATGTCTCTGGACAGTGTTGGCTCAACAGCCCTTAAAATGGAGATTAAAATCTGCAGGGACTTTTTTTTAGCTTTGCCTCTTTACTTTGTAATAGCCCATCATCAGTTCTCTGATTTGTAAGGAGCTAGAAGGAGGAGAAGGAAAACCCCATGTTCCACTACCTGTCTCTAAACATTGTAATTTTCTGGACCCTCCTCTCACTACATTGTTTTCCCTTTTATTTCAGAGCTTATGTCATATCCACAATATCTTAATTTTCTTTACATTCCTTTCTGTCCCAAACTTGCCACTCCATCAAAGATTAAATATTATGCCAAAAATATTTAGCTGCTAGACTTTTTAAGGATGTACTTAGGATATACAGAGTCACTTTTCAGAGTGAGATGGGAAGCATATACATTTAACGAATAAATAACAATGAATACAGGTTTTGAAATTTCATTTGAAGAGTTCACCATATCAGTTATGAAAGGGACATATTATTTATTACAAAAATCTTTTTTAAATGGAAAAGCTGGGTATTATTGAAAACTCAAATATCTGGCAAAAAATTGCAAATATCTATAAAACACGCATTTAGATCAACATGAGTTTAACCTTAAGTAAAAAGGTAAATTAAGGCAGGCTACAATTTGCTTCAGGATATATTAAGAGGTTTCCTTTGTTGCAGAAATCAGTTTTGGATGAATGGATGAATGAATGAATGAATACAGATTTTACTCCGCTAGTCACTGCCAACTATAGGGGGAAGTGCTCGCCTCCATTTCAAGATCATTGAGCCGGAGTTGGCTAAAGACATTTCCGTGGTCATGTGGTCAGCATAAAATTACAGAGCACTGTTACCTTCCCATCAAAGTGGTACCTATTTATCTACTCACATTTGCATGCTTGCTTTTGAACTGCTAGGTTGCCTAGGTGAGGACAGGAACTCACCCTGTTGCGTGATGCTTGGGTTTTGAACCTGGGCTGCCTGCTTTGCAGACAACAAGCTTGGCATCTTAACTGCCGAGCCATTGTACCCCCAATAAATACACACACACACACACACACACACACACACACACACACACACACACACACTTTCACCAAGCACCCTGTTGGAAATAAATGGCATATTCAGAAGCTATTCCAAGAGAGGTTATTATTTTGGGAAGGGATGACTGAAGCTGGGCCTATAAATTACCCCTCCCTGCTAGATGGTTTCAGACACTTGGCCAAATTGTGAGTACTTGGGAAAGATTCAGCTGAAAAGGTTCTTATTAAGGCTGATTTCTTTCAACTGTTCCTTCTATTTGCTCTTGTGGGTTTTATGGATGATTAATTCTTTGGGGTGGGGTTCTGGATTTAAGAAATCTAGGTTAAGAAAACCTAATATCCACATATAAAATCATTGCAGAGCTTTACATCTATTTGCCAAAATAAAATAATAATAATATATGCAATGTTTGTTATACCAGCTTCAGAAGTATAGAATAAGCTATGTGCCAGTCAAAAACATATTATTTTCCCTTTAACGGGCATAGCAAAAGTTCATGAGCTTAATGCCTTCCTACATTTCTAAATCACTCCTGGCAAACTGAAATGAAAAGTCGATTACATTAATATGTTGCTGTTATTTAGATCAAGATGTATTTAATCTGAACAAAAAAGTAATTCGGGGCTCAGCTAGAGTTCACTCAGGGATACAGTAATCAGATGGACATTTTAATCTGCCTTTTATTTTCTTAAACATCTGTTTTACACATATTCCATCTAAGTAAAACAACTGTCATAACAACCGATTTTCAATAAGACATACTTTTTATATTTAAAGAGATTAACCTATCACTGTGCATTTTTAAGAGAAACAGATAATATAAGAATGTATATTCTATCTGCTATTATTGGTATACTTTATAGCATCTGTGATACCAGCTGCATCAAGATTACACGATTGTATACCTCAATGTCTTTAACAGGGGACGCAGAGGCTCAGTGGCTAAGATGCTGAGCTTCTTGATCAGAAAGGTTGGCAATTAAGCGGTTTGAACGCCTAGCGCTGTGTAACAGATTGAGCTCCTGTTACTTGTCCCAGCTTCTTCCAACCTAGCAGTTCAAAAGCACATAAAAATGCAAGTAGAAAAATAGGAACCACCTTTGGTGAGAAGGTAACAGCCTTCTGTGTGTCTTTGGATTTAGTCATGCCAGCCACATGACCACAGAGATGTCTTCGGACAGTGCTGGCTCTTCAGCTTTGAAACGGAGATGGGCATCACCCCCCTAGAGTCAGGAACTACTGGCACATATGTGCAATGGGAACCTTTATCTTTACCTTTATGCCTTTAACATAAATTTGTGCACATTGAAGGGGAGAAGGGGAGAATTCTACATATTATTTCTGTTGATTTTTTTTTCAAAATATTAAAATTCATGTCTTAATATTGCTTCCCAGATTGTACTTCCAACCTTGGTGGATGACTGGACAGTCATGTCTTTCAGTCTGGCAGAACCACTAGGTCAGATTTGGGCATCTTTGGCTATCCTTGACTGGCCAGCAGCATTGGATGCATCTGCCAGGGTGTGAGGTGTTGGTGGCAGGGGGCGGGCATTGACATCAGTGGTGCCAATGCCTGCCCCCTGCTATCAATGCCCCACATCCCCGGCCGATGCATCCAATGCCACAGGTCGGTCAGGAGTCTTGGTGGTGTCAATGGGGGAGGGATATTGGCAGGGGGCAGAGCAGTGGAATCAGTAGGGGGCAAGGTGGGTGTGGGGGGAAGCAAGACAGTGTCCTCCACATGATCTCAGTTTCTCATATGGCCCTTTGGAAAAATTAACTGGACCTTCACTAGGAGGAGCAGACCAGAAAATCAACTCCACAGGAAAGCTACAATTACTTTTGTAGAGATTGGCTATAGTTACCAAACCATGGAAAACTGAATTTGCTGTACCTTCCTCCTTATATTACAGTGAATTAATCATACATTTGCTTCTGAAAGTTATTTCTTTTCTCCAGATTTTCTTTTAATTGCCCTTTTGGCCTAGGCAACAGTTCATACATACTTATTTTCATTATTATCCAAACAGCTCACCTCACTGGTTGATTTTGCTGGGGAAAAAAAGAATGAATATATAATGACCAATTGAGTGAACTGTTTATGTCTACTTTAATGAGGAAGAATTGGGATGACATAAAAGCATTCCAATATTTGAGATGTTGTCACAATGAAGAGGGGATCAACCCATTCTGCAAAGCAACAGAAGTCAAGGCAAGAAACAATGGATGGAAACTAATCAATGAGAGAAGCAACCTGGAACCAAGATTTTTTTTTTCCTGACAGTGAGAACAATTAAACAAGTGGAACAGCTTGCCTTCAGAAATTGTGAATGCTCCAACAGTGGAAATTTTTAAGAAGAGATTGGACAGCCATTTGTCTGGAATGGTATAGAGTCTCCTGCTTAGGCAAAGGGTTGGACTAGAAAACTTCCAGGAGAGTGGATTGAATTGAAAAACAAGAGAATTCCGATGTTAGAAGGGAATGACCTGCAAGTGGGATGGCACACATTATTGTGGGATGGGAAAAATAACACCCACAAGTATTTTCAAAGACACTTAATTAGAAATGTACTGCTTCATAGTTGGCAAAGAAGAAGAAAAAAAGACCACTATATTAAAATCCCAAATTGGCTTTTTCCAATAGAAGCAATGAAGCACCCAAATTTTATAGACCTAGACAAATTAACAAGATATAAAGACCTAATAAGTGAGCAGGGGAATTTGAAAACAATACAAGAATTGATGGATCAAGGTATAAAGATAGATTGGCTCACATATATGCAAATCAAATCCAGATACAATAGCGACATTAAAACATTCGAACTACAACTGGAACAACAGGAATTAGATAAAATAATTCAAAATATGGAGAAGAAAATGATTGGGAGCATATACAATCTTTTGCTGAAATATAAAATGGAGGCAGAGGTTGTCAAGGAAACCATCAAGGCCAAAAAAAAAAAAAATCTGGGTTAAAATCAAAAACTGGTTGGAAGCTACTGTATTATAGGGAATCATATACTGTAGATTGGAAACCGGAGACATTTTTATTTAGGTTTAACTACAACAAAATACAATAAAGAGATTTTATACCTAATTCTACATATTATTATGGCAGCCAGATTACCATATGCACAGAAATGGATGAACAATGCAATATCGAAAGAAGATGAAATAATATGGCAGATCTTACAATGCACAGAGATGGATAAATTGACCAAGGAAATTCAAGGAAAGGAGGAAACAGAGTACTATTTAATTTGGGAATAAAGTGGTTACAGGATAGAAATAGGAAAGAAGAATTTGGAAAATGTAGTTTGTATTATAGAAGAAGTAGGAATTAGTGATAAGAAAGTAGGAAAAGTAGGATTTACAAAAGTAGGAAAAGTTATATATTAGTAGAACAACAAAAACTGTCTGCTACAAATAACCAAACACAGACTGATCAGCAAAAGATTAAGAAATAATACTATTATAAGTGTAAAACTAGAATGTATTGAGAGAGAAATAGTGTTTGTAAAGATGGACAGATAGATATCTTCTGTAAGAAGGAACATGTAGTTCCGATGTTATTTGTATGTGTTGTGTATGTTTTTGTCCATGTGTTTTAATTTAATTTTAAAAAAAATTTAAAAAGAAAGAAAATTTCCAGGAGTCCAACACTGTTATTTTGTATTCTGAATACTATTCTGTAATCATGGTCATATTAAATTCAATCATATTTCATTTATTTCTTGCTTCCCCAAAATTATTTCTATTGATTCCCCCCCCCCCCAATTTATCTGCCCTTATCATGGATTCAGACTTGTTCACAGTACTTGTAAGATATCCCAATGATTATTCAATACACTGAAAAAGTAAGAAATAATGTATTCCAGATTTCAACATTGGCAATTTAGGCAATTTATAGTAAATATATATGTGGTTTATCCACACCACACAGATCATTCACAAGGAGAACGATTTGCAAAATTGAACATTTGTACAAATAGAAAAAAAAATTTGTACTCTTCCCATCCCGACTATAAAATTATAACTTTGTTGAAATGAACTGTAATTTTAAAAGTTCAGGATATGAAATCCATTCCAACGAGTTAGCCCAACCAGTTTTTAAAGTTATTTATCCTAATTATGGTTTGCTATGGTTTACTAGTTTCTTGCTTCTTTTTTCCTTTCTTTTTAAATACCAAGTATCCTTAAAACAGAAGGATAAATTAAATGCATAATAAGTGTAACAAAGATAACAGGAGGATATATCCTTTAATGGTGTGTGCTTGTGTTCGGGGAGACTTTCTTTACTTTCTTTACTTTCTTTACTTTCTTATGAAAGTAAAGGTAAAGGTTCCCCTCACATATATGTGCTAGTCATTCCCAACTGAAGGGGACAGTGCTCATCTCTGTTTCAAAGCCGAAGAGCCAACACTGTCCAAAGACGTCTCCGTGGTCATGACTAAATGCCAAAGGCGCACGGAACGCTATTACCTTCCCACCAAAAGTGGTTCCTATTTTTCTACTTGGATTTTTACATGCTTTCAAACTGCTAGGTTGGCAGAAGCTGGGACAAGTAATGGGAGCTCATTTTGTTACACAGCATGAGGGATTCGAACTGCCAAACTGCCCACCTTTCTGATTGACAAGTTCAGCATCTTGGCCACTGAGCCACCACATCCCTTTTTCTTTTTTCTTATGAAAGCTATTTTTTTTTCTTATGAAAGGTGACTCCTAACGTATAATCTCTAGTTGATAGGAAGACGATGTCTGCAGTCTTCTTCCCCCAGAATACAAAGAAAATTGTGATAGCTGACAAGCAGCTAGTCTTTAATCTATTAGTCAATGGATGCTCTGTTGCCAATTTACAAACATAAAATAAAAAAGAAATAACAGCAACAACAAAAAATTCAAGGAAAGAAAAGGTGATATAAAAGCAGTGAAAATGTTAACTGTTGAGTGTTAACTGCTTCCTAGAAGAGGAAAGTTCTTGGTTTGGCATCTCAATATCAACAAAGCAGGTGGTAGACACATCTCCTTGAGAAATGCAGATGCTGTTTAGGGGACATTCTAAAGTTCATACACTGAAGTACTAAGTGTAGCGAGATCCCGAGACAATTCCTGAATCCAATATGAATACATCTTCCAAGGTATAGTTGATTATATCGAAGCACTTATGTCTCAAGAAGGAAATTCTTCTTACCAAGGCCATGAAGACCTGGCTGTTTTCCTAGACATTTGAGGTCAGGTGGACATAAAGGCTCTGTCATGACTGATGGTGGATGGAGTTATTATTTATTCTTGAGTATCTGGGGAGGTAACTACTATATGTATTTTACGATTTAATTTTGCAAGTTGCCCAGAGTCAATGATTTGAGACAGATGGCTTATGTAAATTAAATAATCAAATAAAGAAATGAAACACACAGGGGTAGAAACGATAGGTTCAAGACAGGAGGAAGACAATAGTGTTGTGTATTCTCATCACCGTCCTCACTTATTCTGCTTTGTTTTACCACTAGTTCTATGGGCGTGGCTTGGTGGGTGTGGGAGGGAAAAGATACTGCAAAATCTCTATTCCCACGGCTCTCTGTGGCCAGCAAGAGGTGGTATTTGCCGGTTCTCTGAACTACTCAAAATTTCTGTTACCGGTTCTCCAGAACCTGTTGGAACCTGCTGAATTTCCCCCCTAGAATCATGGCAATGCAGGGTCTTAAGAAGGCTCCCTGTTTCCATGTTCAGGCAGACGATGAACAGGAAGAATGAAATTTTTCCTTTGTCTCCTTGCAAGAACACTCTGAACCCAATGTAATAGCAATTGAAAGTGATTTTTTCCCCCCAAAAGAATTGTTGGAAAAATTAAAGCAGCATAATAAGCCTCTTGACTTTTCTTGACGAAAAGGAGAATGAATAAAATCTACCTAATGTAATCTATTGATCAATCTTTTCTTACAAAATATTCCTCTCGAGCAATGATTCTGTTATTATTTGAAATAAAAAGTAATGGTCTTTTAATACTTTAAGTGCATTTGATTAATTACAAAAGTACATTCACAAGATACATTATTTCTTTTGAAACAGGCTTATGAAATATGAGAAAAATAAAGCACCTTATAAATAGTGACAACTGATATTATAGATTGGCATAATTTCATAGGTTAGGCATTAGATGATGAAATCCAAAAAACATGCCGTAAAATGCCTGGCCAAATGAAAAAGCCAATGAGCTCTACCTAATCATGACATTATGCTGGCAACCTTACATTATGCTAATATTCAGACCATGAAAATATGAATAATTTGCTGGTAGCATTTTGTAAAAGGAAAAAAAAAGATATGAAGAATGAAGGTATATAATCCTAGAGAAAAAAAATCATGCATATTGGGCATATATTTTTCCCTAGCTTTTCAAATGATGAGCAAGCTAATCAAGCTAATTTTAATGGCTAGTAGTCTCATTTTCATGTCAATAAATTTACTCTATAGAAGTACTGATTTATAAGGCACATGATTGGTATTCTCAACTGAGAGCTAAAACCCAATGAGTATATTATACGCTCTTGGGAAAATAACTGTCTAAATTTTATTACTAATAAAATATATGATGAGCTGAGGTTTTGCAAAATAAGGAAGGAGAAAAATCGGAGGCTTCCACGCTGTTTTCTCTAAGCACAAACAATACAATGATGGACTGGGCAGTTTAGTAAATGGGATAATTGCAGACATCCAATGATCTGTAAAGCTTGCATTATTAATACCACCATCACCACCCAGTTACCAATATGGATCTTGAGCTTATTTGGATGAAATAGGATCCAAATGCAAAAAGGGAAATTGAGAGATAGCAGGAGAAGAAAACCTGCAATTCATTCAAATATGAATTTCATGTAAATACGTGTGGCACTCCAATTGATGCAACAGAAATGGAAACAAACTACATGTTGTGTATCCTTTTGTTTAGGGTCTATCTTTAACAGTATGGACACAAACTAAATTTGCACAAGCATCTAGTCACATGAAACCAGATGAGGAGTGTTTTTCCCCTTGACACCACATTTTACGCTTCAGAACCCCTCTTTGTGTTCCTCACACCTTGAACTTTCTGCAGAAAAGACGGGAGGTTCAGAAACTCTTAAAAGAACAGGTATGTTCTGACCTAGGCTTCACAAAATCACGAAGCAGACTCCTTGTCATGACAAAACCCTTTTTTATTAAGCTAATGTGAATTCCTCTCATTCACATCCAGTAAAGTCCAGGCAAATAGTCTTTCAAGGGTGAATTTACAACCACAGGCATGGAGAGCTGCCAGGCCGATATCTTCCTAATGCAACGCTGTGCAAAACAATACTTGGCAAGGAGTCTCTGCGAGTCACGAACAAATCTTCACACTAATTAAATGAACAAATTGCCTCCTGCAAACTCCACTCCCCGTTTGCTTCTCTTTATTCCTTATGGGAGAGGCCATTCATCGTCCACCTGTGCCTTTACTCCCGAGTCGGCCCTTGTTCCTTAACTGTTCCCTTCTTCTGGCAGCTCTGTGCATGCACACATCGGGAACAGGCTCCAGCTGTTCTTCTGCCCCACTGATCTCCGACTCCGAAGGTAGCTGATAACTGTCGGACGGCCCTGGCCCCATCTCTGCCTCCGATGCAGAGCACTCATCAAAGCCTTCCCCAGACTCCAGGACTGGTCCATGTTCCTCCCCAACCTTCTCATTACTTGAGTCTGCCACCAGCTCCGCTGGCCGCTGGTGAACCACAACAAGGTAGATTTGGCTAAGTCTGTCTCTAAGTGGGCCACAAAGGGTACAGTTGGACCTAACTTTCAACCACACTTTTCTTCATCTCCTTCCTAGTTATAACCAAAATGAGCTTTCTTGTATGCAGTTGAAGATGCTTCTCACCACAATTTTCTGTAGAACAGGCCTTCATGCAACATGAAGTGGGGGGGGGGGGACTTTTCAGCTCTATCCACTACTGTTGGACATCCTTGGTGGACTTGGGGAATTGCCAAGCAAAGGCACGGGGGGGGGGGGTGAGTCTCTAGTTCATTCTCATAATGAACTGTGCCCAGAGGAAGGGAGACTCAGACTAATTGGAGAGGTGTCAGACCCAACCCATGAACGACATAGAGCAATCCAGCCAAAATTCAGTTCTTTAAATCTATGGAGAGTCTCAGTCATCCAGGTCATGGTTGTCCCAAAGGTGCTTTTTTCAGGACTCAACTGGACTTTTTTGTAAAAAAAAGCAAAACGTCTTCAAAGAAAAAAACAAGAAAGTCCAGTTGACTCCTGAAAAAGCACTTTTGGGATATTCAGTTCTTTATTTGCTCACATCCAATAAACAGAATCTTTTTCAGATTATTGCTCTTACTCAGGGGTGAAATCCAGCAAGTTCTGACAGGTTGTGGAGAACCGCTGGTGGAAACTTTGAGTAGTTCAGAAAATCGGTAGCGGAAATTTTGAGTAGTTTGGAGAAGTGGCAAATGCCACTTCTGGCTGTCCCCAGAGTGGGGTGGGAAAGGAGATTTTGCAGTATCCTTCCCCTGCCACACCCATCAAGCCGCACCAAGCCAGGCCCACAGAACTGGTAGTAAAAAAAAATGAATTACACCACTGCTCTTACTCTTATGGATATACCTTGGGACATTCTAGGAAATGGCTATCCCAACTATCTTTCTCTGCTTCCTATCCAGCTCTGGGCTGTGTTCCCTCTTATCTTGTCTCCTTTCTTGGGATGTGCTCCCTGACTCTTGGGAAACTGCTGCTTCACTGAAGTCCATCACTGAAGTACATACACACTCACATACATAATACATACATGAACTTGGCCCTTTAGGATGATATAATTCTCAGGATAGTCAACCGCTGCATAGCTGCTATGAAAAGAAGGTAATAAATTATTTAACTACTGTATGTTGTTTTGATGGGATGCACCCCTATTATGCCTCAAATGCATTTTATTAACTTGTGCTTCACCTTAAATAAATCTGCATTATGTTGCATTATAATGTAAGTCAATACATCTCTCCCCCATTGATTGGAGGACCCAAAATATGTCTGAGCATGAGCTGAATGGAGAAATGGGTTATTTGAAGAACTCTTTGCTTTGAAATTTTAACAGTTATGAATCTAAACATTTCAGTAAACATTCAATGCCATCCTCATTCACTGCTTGTTTCCCATTACTAGAGTGTACTTAAGCTTTTGCAGTGTTTTTCCTTGCTTTGAAAACAGTTTGGCATTCAAAGGAAGCTATTACACCAACCATCTGTACCACTCTGTTTCAAGAGGGACATTAATTTTTATTCTTCTTGGATCTTAAAGGAATAAATTTCCCAAACCCCACCATGCTTGCTAGTCAGATATAACTCAACCAACAGCTGTGGCCAAATTGTGTGCCAGTCTGACACTTTTTGATAAAGCAAAGTATTTGTTATTCTAGGGATAGATGGCAGAGAGGTGTACTGAAGCAAGATGATGCTAAGTAACACTGGCAGTGATAGATCTTGACAGCATACATTGACTTAAAACATCAACATGCCAAAAAAAGAACAAAGGGGATGAAGAGATGGCAGACAGAAGCTTTTCTGCACTTGAAATGCACTTGTTATTTTTATTTTGATCCACGTTTTGATCTCTCTGGTACAGGTTTAAAAATCAAGAAATCATGTTGGAAATCCAGGTGGTCTACCTTGAAGACAATTGCAATGGGGAAGGGGTGTTAAACAACATATTTCCTTTTACTCATGCCACACGCATATATGAATAGCTCCTTGAGAAAGCTATAAATCAGGAAACAAGCAACTTCTTTCTAGAATCAAGTTACGTTTTTTAACTTGTACCGTATTTTCAGGCATATAAGGCAACTGGGCGTATAAGACGACTCCCTACTTTCAGGTGCCCGCGAGCCGGCTGAAGGCCTCCACACTGCCGAGCTTCCATAGTTTGAGTTCAGTGCCTTCCTCCTCCAGACCGCCAGCCAGACCTTACTAAACTATCCCAGCGCTCATCCATCCACGTGCCCAGGCGAGGAGCGCCAAGTTTATCGATTGAAAGGCCAGCATCTGCCCTGATGGCGGTGTGGCTTTTTGCTTGGTGGCATTGCTTTTTCTTTTATTTTGTTTTTTTAGTATGGCCTTTCTTATACCCGGTGTATAAGATGACCCCTGATTTTTGTAATTTTTTTTTATTAATGTTTATATTTGAATGTTTATTTTATTTATATGCCACCCTTTTCCCCCGAAGGGGACTCAGGGCGGCTCACAACTCAAACCAGGGAAGGGAAAAAGTCATCTTATACACCAGAAAATATGGTAACCATGTTGGGCTCCAATTCAGTGTTGGGTTACTAACCAGTTTACTACCAGTTCGCTGAGAAATTGAGGTTACAAATCACAAACCTCATTCATCATTTTCTGATAACCACTCAGAGATAAAGCTTGTACTGCAGACTCCCAAGTTCTGCTCCATTAAGTGAGATATTTTAGAGATTATTATGCTCCTTTGAATCAAGTTTTAAGTATGATTGGCTGTCAAATACTTTTTCCTACTATTTTTGCTCTTAGGATGTTAATCCTACCTCAAATCTTTATTTACAGAACTCTAAATACCCGTATTTTTCGGAGTATAAGATGTACCTTTTGCCCCCTCAAAGAGGTGAAAATTTGGGTGTGTCTTATACATTGAATGTAGCCCCCCACCGGCCCCAACCCTTTGGCTCTGCCTCCCAGCAATTTACCTCTTTGCAGCAAACAGGGCTTGGGAAGGCTTCAATAAAGTATAGCAATCCCTGCAGCCTATAACAGCTAATGATCAGGAGAAACTGAAAGTGAAACTTGCTGTTTGCTCCAGTGGCAAATTGCTGGGAGGCAGATTTTCTTTTTTCTTGAGCTAATCAGGCTGTTTGCTGCAAGGAGGTAAGTCAACAACTATAAATGCCTATAGAATGTTCAGATTATTAGACTTATTTTTTAAAGACTGCTTTATTATTGTTCTAGACACCTTAACAAAATGAAAAAAAGCTTTTTTTAAATAAATGCTTGATGTGAAAAGGCCCAGTGCTATTGTTTTAAAAAAGTGCTATTCTTTTAAATAGCAGAGAATAACTATGCTCCCAGAAAGCACGTCAATTTTAACAGCATCTGTATAAGTATAGTCTAAAATATAACAATACAAACAGTGTATATTGTCCTCCCCAAAATCTAGGTGCGTCTTATACTTTGAAGCATCGTATACTCCGAAAAATATGTCTTCTTATGCATGCTATTCACACATATGCAAGGTCACCATCCTATCAATGTCCATATCTAGCCAACACATGTTTAGTTTAGTAGCAACAAGAGCCACAATATCCCTGTCCTCAACTTATTATTTAGTTTCCATCAGAAAAAGCAAATATTATAAGCAAAATAACCTACTGCATTTGTTTGCCACAAACATTGTATAAAATAATGTAAACGTAAATGTCATATGTGTACTCCTATGCACTGAAGCCAAAAAAAATAGTCAATATTAATCTCCTGTTATTTCTGATAAAGGCTTCCTGAGCTAAAAAATTACCATGAAGTACATTCTTCATGGTTTTCAAATAAAGCTTTTCTTTTCTTTTTTACTTGAAAATTACAGTTTGTCCTCATTTTATGATGATAATCAGGATTGGCATGGCCGTTGCTAAACAATATTAGTAGAGCCGAAGTGGCGCAGTGGTTAAATGCAGCACTGCAGACTACTTCAGCTGACTGCAGTTTTGCAGTTCGGCTGTTCAAATCTCACCGGCTCAGGGTTGACTCAGCCTTCCATCCTTCCGAGGTGGGTAAAATGAGGACCCGGATTGTTGTTGGGGGCAATATGCTGACTCTGTAAACCGCTTAGAGAGGGCTGAAAGCCCTAGGAAGCAGTATATGTCTAACTGCTATTGCTATTGCTATAAAGCTAAACAATGTAGTGATAAAACATGATGAAATATGACCATGCTGCTTAACAATGGCAATTCTGGCAGTCCTGGATGCCATTGTTAAGTAATGACCATGGGTCATTAAGCAAGGTTCTCACATGTCCACAACTTCCGACTTTCTGCTGGCTTCCCCATTGATTATCCAAATTTGTGATCATGTGACTGTGGGACACTGCAACCACCAGAACTCTGAGAATCATTCACAGATACCACTCATTCAGAACCAGCATAAGTTAGAAGAGTCATTGAATGTGTAGTCATTAAACAAGGATCACCTGTATAAAACAGCTCTAAAAACTAATGATACATGTCAAAGTTTTTACTCCCCAAACATATAATAAGAGCAAGCTTTAATTTTCAAACTAGAATGTATTGAAACAGCATTTTTTCCTGCACAGGTAGAAATTTCGCATAAGTATCTTTGATTGGCAAAGTGATTTTAGGAAAGAGAGATGGAATATAGAAACAGGTTTGTATATATGAATATTTAAGTGGTGCCAGGTGCCGTAATACCAGTTGAAATTTCAGGATTTCAACTGAAATTCATTTGCTTTTGTTAAGTTTATTATTTTGCGACACAAGTGTAACTGATGTTATGTGGCAGGTCCCTTTGCTGTGGAGGGGATAGAATGTCCTTTCTATGGTTTGAATTTTTAACAGGGCATCCACTGAGGTTTATAGAAGCCTGTTTGATTGGAGAAACACTTTGGGTACAGAACCAGTGAGTGACTGTGAATAAAATGTGTATGCATGTGTACAAAGTGTACACATGTGGAAACACAGAAACAGAGATAAGGAGAGAAAGCACTACTGAAAGAAGAAAACATTGGTACCACTGAGTGGAGATACATTTTCAGTCACTAAAGAATGGCTTCTCCACAGTTTGAAATATCAATATTGCAGGTGTGAAATTCAGCAGGTTCTGACAGGTTCTGGAGAACCAGTAGCGGAAATTTTGAGTAGTTCAGAAAACCAGCAAATACCATCTCTGGCTGGACCCAGAATGGGGTGGGAATGGGGATTTTGCAGTATCCTTCCCCTGCTACACCCACCAAGCCATGCCCACAGAACCGGTAGTAAAAAAAAAAATGAATTTCACCACTGCAATATTGTATGATATTTCTGAAATAAAGTGACTTGGGAAAGATCCCAAAATAATTTTCACAATAAAAAGGGATTCCTTTTAAATATAGGAAGAATGTGCAAAAAAAAAAGTGATGTCAAACACATAGTAAAAACTGCAAAAGATAGTCAAAATAGTGCTCTTTCTGTTTATTATGTGTGTTGCATTGCAGTTGCTATCTTGTTTTTTTTTTTTTTTTAATATCATACACTGTAGACATTCCTGCAAAGAAAATATACCAGATATAATCTCTGAAGAAGTTTGTAGGAGGAATTTCTACAAAACTGAATTTTCTTAACAGGAAAAATTGACTGTAAATATCAACCTATAACTTCATCACAAAATAGGACTCACCTGCCTGGCTTCCAAGCTATAAAATATATTAAATTCAATGTGTCTTACTCAGTGGTGGGTTGCTAACCACTTTACTACTAGTTTTCTCATGCTCGCATGCACACTTATGTGCCCCAATGCTTCTGCACATGCACAGAAGCGTTCGGACTGAACCGAAGGCAACCCACCTCTGGTCTTATTCCAAAGTAAACAAGTATAATATTACTAGCTAAAAGTTAATTCCATTTCTCTAGGGACACAAAGTTGGGAACATGTGAGACAAGATAATAATGCATTTATGTGAGTTATACAATCAAATATAATTTGTTATAGCAGTTAAGATGAGGCAGCAGCTAATATCAAACATAACCTGTCAATCTCTCCCTCCCCCCTTTCTTTTAACTGTTTGATTTTTTCATGGTTGTTTCTATTCCTGAGCTCTTGATCATAAATAAAGAATTTGACTTGATAGTAATTTCTAATAAACTCAGTAACTTTCCCAAGCAACAATACCAAGAATACCTTTGGGGAAGTCATGGTAGTTAAACTGTAATATTGATATAAATTCACAGTGTAAGCACACCCTTTTCTCGTAGCCCATGTATAATAACCATAAATCAAACCAATTTCAAGTCAAAACAAACTACAAATTCTGTGAGATATTGTGTGAGTCCAGGAATTGGGAATCTTAAAAGAAAGAACATAAAAATGCCGTCCATATATATGCCAGCATTAAAGAATATATCAAAGGCTTTACGAGAACGCTTGTGCTCTTGATGCCTAGTCTATGGACTCCCCATAGTTGGCTTCTTGTTTGTTTCTCTAGATTTGAAATCTCTGCCAAGATTCTCAAACCAGAAATTGTAGACAGTTTTTGAAACAGTCTAATAGTCAAGACAATTAGGACTTTCTTGCTCAATCTGAAGAACTCAAGATCCTTTAGACCAGGGGTGTCAAACTGATGTGGCCCTCAATGAAATTGAGTTTGACACCCCTGCTTTAGACAATATAATGATCAACATTTGATCATAATTGTAGATGTGCCATGGGCCATTTCTGGACCTTGAGCTGTTTGAAACCAGGCCACAGAAATGGGGGGGGGGGGCAACCACACGTGGGCATCCCCATTGCAAGAGCAGTGGGCAAGTGAGTGTATGCACTCCATTTGTGTGAGCAGTGGCCATAGGTGCTTGTTGGCCGGTCGGACAGAACCTTACCCTTTGTCGCCACACCCCAATCTGCATAGTAGAAAGGTTGGGGAACTCTGCTGTAGAAGAGTACAGATAGGGGCTTAAAGAAAGTTAGTAAAATATTTAATCTCAAGAGAAAACAAAGGAAGCAAACCTTTATTACATAAAAAAAGATATACCTAAAATTATAGATGTGAGCAAAATGTAAGCATAAAATACAATAAAAGCTTTAAAGACAGTTATAGTCAGTCTCAGAAAATGAGAACTCATTTGATTTGGTTTTAAAGAAAATGTCTTTCTTCTTATTTCTTAACAAGAAAACAAATTTAGACACATTGGCCATTGATAAAACTTTGAATACTGAAGTGCTGGAGGGAGGATATATCTATCACACATTGGAGAAAGAAAGAAAAGACTAATCGTGTCCATATATTCTCAGAGTGCTTGCCTATTTTTATACAATTTTGCATAAACAACTGGATGCAGTTTATTTCTCTATTATCGTACATTCTTAATAACATGCACAGGTTTAAGAAAGACAAACTCTGCTTCTTCATGCAAATTGCCCTTTGCTGGATCAGATTTATTTATTTATTTGCTGCAGATTAACATATACATAAGGAACTACTAATGAGATCTGATGGAAGACACAAAGGTCGGTTTCAGCTGAATTCAATTAAAAATGAGGCATGGAATGAAAACACAAAATGAATATAATAATCTGATTAGCTGGGCTACCAAAACAAAACTGCCCTCTTTAAAAAAAGATCCCCTTGACAATTGAAAATAAAATAAAATAAAATAAACTGATTCTCCATTTAACAGGAACAGAATTTCTGGAAAGTGGAGTCAAATGAATGTTCTCATTTCATGCAAGTTTTCTCTCCTGTTATTTGGTTTTAAATCTGTCCAAATGGACAGTTTTAATAATGTTGTGACAAAAGCTTGAAAACAAAGGGTATTTTTTAAAAAAATGTGGGCCTTGTGAAATAATTATGGGGAAGATGTATGGAATCTGTGCCTTGATTTATAATATTACGATCCAATCTTCCTATTGAAAATATTATATCCTGTTTGTGAGGTAAAAGAGAACCGGGTGTAAGATGGTCAGAGGGGGCATGGGGCTTTCTTAACTTTTTTTCTTTTCTTTTGTAGCCGTTAGCACTCTTGATACTTTTGACTTTAGAGACAAACTGAACAATAAAAATGTTTTTCTTTTACAAAAAAAGAAAAAAAAAGGTAAACAAGAAATTGTTTTCAATGGCAATTTTGGGTGCAAGGGTACATTTTGCTTAAATAGAATGAAAAGTTTCCTAATGGTAAGATCAGTGAAACTGTCCATCTATAGATTTCTCTGTAAGCTTTTAAGAAGATGCTTGGCAGTGACATCTCTCCTGATTATAGAGGGTTGGACTAGATCAGTCAATGATGGATAACCTTTTTGTCATCACGTGCCAAAAATGGGCACAGCATGGGGGGGGCGCGTGCACGCATGTGCCTACACCCATAATTCTATGTGCTGTGACCCCCACCATGCTCTCCCCACTTTTGGCATGGTGGAACTTTTCTAGGATCCTGGGGAGGGTGAAAAATGCCTTCCCCACATCCCCCAGAGGCCCTCCGAAGGCCACAAACGGCCCATTTGCCGACTTCTGGTCGAACCAAAAGGCCGGTTTTTCGCTCTCCCCAGGCTCCAGAGCCTTTCTGGGAGCCTGAGGAGAGAGAAAACAACCTCCCCCCCCCTCGGAGGTCAGAAACGGCCCATTTGCCAACTTACGATGGAAAAACAGTGCACCCATTTTCATTCTCCCCAGGCTCCAGAGCCTTTCTAGGAATCTGGGGAAGGTGAAAACGGCCTTCCTCACACACACACACACGAGGCTCACTGGAGGCCAAAAACAGCCTGTTTCTCGATTTCTGGTGGACCCACACGGCCCGAAAATCAGATCGCTGGCATGTGCATGCACACCGGCACTCTGCTCACGTGCCCACCGATATGGCTCCACATGCCACCTGTGGCACATGTACCATAGGTTCACCATCAAGGGACTAGATAATTTTTCTGATCCCTTCCCATTATCCTACGCTCCTCATATCAACTTTGTGATGCCTCAAATTCTCTGTGATTATTAGGACTAAACATACATTTGAACCTAGCTCAATGCAATCCTTGGCCAGGAGTTTGAGTCTTTAGCTGGAAAAGAAAATGAAGATCCTCTTCAAACAGAATTTATTTTAGAATTTTCAAACAATATATTCCAAACAATAAAATTGAAAATAATATACAATAAATAATTGGACATATATGTACCTCTAATATAATATTAGTTTATAGGATACCTACTGTGTTTCCCCAAAAATAAGGCAGGGTATTTTTTTTTCTTTTAACCCCCGAAATAAGTACTTGGCCTTATTTTTGGTGAGGTCTTCTTATTTTTGAGGTGCAGGAGGCGGTGACTATGGTCACCTCATGGCTGCTGCTTTGTGGCAATATTTTCAGGGGAGGGTTTATTTTAGTGCATGCGCTCAAAAGTCTGATTGGGCTTATTATCCAGGGAAGTCTTATTTGGGGAGAAACAGGGTAGTGACTATGTGGGACATTAGTCTATGGCAGGGGTGTCAAACTCAAGGCCTGGAGCCAGATCCGGCCCACATGTTGTTTAGATCTGGCCTACAGCACCCCCCCTAGAAACAGTGAAGGACCGGCCCACAGTGCCTCTGCCAGTGAAAATGGAGCTCAAAAGGGCTGCATGCGCCCCTCCTAAGATCTGTTTTCGCTGGCAGAGGGTTGCAGGAGGCCGTCGCATCCAGAACGGAGCATGGGAGCCCATTTTCGCTGGCAGAGCACTCCCCCCCCAATACGAGTGATGTTGAGGTGGCCACATCTACCCTGGCACACCTACCCCAGTCCCACAAGGTCAAACAGAACCTTGATGTGGCCCTCAGTGAAACTGAGTTTGACACTCCTAGTCTATGGGATACCTGATGTCACTATTCAAGTCACTAGCATTATTCAAGACAGAAATTTAAAGAGGAGGAAATGCTATTTGATGTTTCTGTTAAGAACAGATTGGAGGGCATTCATTGGCCTATGAGGTTTTTCTTTGCAATTCTTCAGCCACCAAATGTTTCTGAACTCTTACTTTCATTGTAAGGAGAAGATTTGGCATAAGCGTGATTCATGTCGAAAGACTAGCTTTGATTAGATTCTACTTTCGCCAAAGTTATTTGATGTTTCTGTTAAGAACAAATTGTTTTTCCACTCTTCTCCAGATTTTGTTCTCTGCTTCTTAGTTTTTTAGATTGTAAGACAGTTGGTAAATATTGTTTTTTTCCCCTTATTTAAGCAACTGAGGTACAACTCAACAGTAAAGTCCAATAAAACTGATTTAATGAAATAAGCATTTCTCCCTCTGTCTTTTCCCTTGCATTTACAAACCCTTTCCGGACTTTGCAAATTAACATACAATGCATTCCTATGTTTACTATGTGTTCCCTTCTTCTCAGACTGAAGTAAAAAACATCATTATGAAAAAAAAAGAATGTAAATATTTAATAAACATTTTAAAGCAGGCTAATTAAGGCATATTTGCAAGAATTTGATCAAATGAGTTCTCATTTTCTCAGACAGACTATAACTGTTTTTGAATTCTCGTAGAAAAGCCAATATAGCAAAAGCATTTTTCTACTTTGTGTTCCCTATTGTGATTGAAGGTAATGGTTTTCTGGGAAATCAATTTGTTTAAATAATAATTACATTTGTTAACTAACTAACTAACTAACTAACTAACTAGCTTGCTTACTTACTTACTTACTTACTTACTTACTTACTTACTTACTTACTTACTTACTTACTTGGCCTAGCCTTCAATTTGACATTAAAAAAAAAATACAGAAAAGCTGATTGTGCATGCAAATATCTATGTAAAAATATTCACCTATCATTTACATATGTGATTTCAGATTTCATTGAATATGACATTGGGTTTATTATAACCCAATAAATGTCAACCAACCTTTCACAAGAAATATTTTTATCCAAGAGACCAGCATTATTATTTTGTCCAAGTCATTCTGACTTGGATTAAGGACATTTTCTGTTGGTCCATTGATATTTTTCTGGCAGCTGACATTAGTTCCAAAAATATTAACTGGCTTTTATTTGGTAACAACATGTGGTTCTTATTAATGAACAATGTTAAAGAGCAAAAATAAATTTAGGATGTATGTAAGACTGCAGATGGGGAAAGTTTTGCTTCCGCCCATGATGTATACACATTTATTTGTGCTTAAGGGGTTGGTTTTTTTTTTTTTTTTTTTTGGTATCCTGGATACATATGAAAGGATTTCTTCTGTTCTGTTTATTTTTCCCCTTGTCCTGTATTCCATTTGGGCTGAGCAACACCTGCAGAATTATTGGTCTTCTTATATCTCTAGTGGAAAAGAAATGCACAAATAAAGGAGTTTATTTTGAATGAAGGAGTATTTTTTTTAATCTATTTTCCCTTAAACTGCTGTTCCATTTCAAGTTTGGAATATGGATATACCACAATTCCTAAGGGTATTCTAAAGTGTATGATGAAATACAGATGAATGACTCCATTCTTTGGATAAGAAACATTGTCTAACTGTGGACACAGTTATAAATAAAGGTAAAGGTTACCCTCACACATATGTGCTAGTCATTCCCGACTCTAGGGGGCGGTGCTCATCTTTGTTTCAAACTCAAAGAGCCAGCACTGTCCAAAGACGCCTCCATGGTCATGTGACTGGCATGAATAAATGCCAAAAGCTCACAGAATACTGTTATCTTCCCACCAAAGGTGATTCCTATTTTTCTACTTGCATTTTTACATGCTTTCAAACTGCTAGGTTGGCAGAAACTGGGACAAGTAATGGGAGCTCACTCTGTTATGCGGCACAAGGGATTCGAACTGCCGAACTGCCGATCTTTCTGATCGACAAGCTCAGCGTCTTAACCACTCAGCCACCACATCCCTTTTAAAGAGTTATGAATACAGTAAAAAAAAAAAAAAAAGAATAGAATACAGATCACAGCCAAAAGATATTGTAGTCCATCATTGTCAATGTAGCCAAAAATGGGATTGTTCACGTAATCGGGACCACAGTCCTGGTCAGGTCTTTAAGGTCTTCTCAATGGCCAGCAGGATTGGGCTATCCTTATCTCTGGAGGGAAAATGTTCCAGAGGACGGGGGCTATGGGACAGAAGACACATCTTTCTGCTAGATGACATTCCTTGACTGATGGAACCCAGATCACAACATCTCTCTGGGCTAGATTCAGACAGGTAGAAGCAATGAAAGAATACCATCCCTTAGGTAAGCCAGTCCTAAGCCATGAATGGTTTTGAAGGTGGCAATCAGTACCTTGAATTATAGCAATAGCAATAGCAGTAGACTTATATACCGCTTCATAGGCCTTTCAGGCCTCTCTAAGCGGTTTACAGAGAGTCAGCATATTGCCCCCAACAATCTGGGTCCTCATTTTACCCACCTCGGAAGGATGGAAGGCTGAGTCAACCCTGAGCCGGTGAGATTTGAACCGCTGACCTGCTGATCTAGCAGTAGCCTGCAGTGCTGCATTTAACCACTGCGCCACCTTGGCTCTTTGCACCTGGAAACTTCCTGACAATCAATGCAGCTTCCAAAGCAGTGATGTTACATATGCCAAATAGCCAACACCATTTATAACTTATACAAACACCTGCATTGGGTACCAGCAGAAATTTCTGAATTATCTTCAAGGGCAGCACCATGTAGACTGCGTAGCGTAATCCAAACGTTTAGCCGGTGAAGATAGACTAATATCTATCCACCAAGCGATCTGGACTAAGGGAGACACATATCCATGAAGTCAACATTAATCTTGCTCAAACAAAGGAGGCTTTCCTTTTACAAAGCAAAGTAACCAAGCTACAGAAAACAAAGGTTGAAACTTTTCAACACTGGAAATGTTCAGTTATAATATTTTGAGCATTTAGACTGAATGTGCAAGGAGCTAATACGGTGCATACACTCACTCAGACATTCCACTATACAGATTTTCATTATGAAGGAAGGCAGAGTTTCTTGCCCGGCCCAGCCTTGCAGGTAAAACATATCTGAGACATGGTCCCAATTCTGGCACAAAAGTTTAGTTGTTTGGAAAATCAGGCCTCAAGAGAATGAGGAAAGTAGGGAAATTTCAGCCTTGGTCTTGAAGAGAGATTCAGGAAGATGTGAGAGAGATCAAAGAAAGGGAGATATTTTCCAGATAAGGCAGTGATGGGTTTCAAAAAAATTTCGAACCTACTCTGTGGGTGTGGCCTCCTTTGTGGGAGTGGCTTGCCGGCCATGTGATCTGGTGGGAGTGGCTTGCCGGCCATGTGTTTTCTCTCTCTCTTTCTCTCCTTCCTTTTGTCTCTCTGTCCCTTTTTCCTTTTTTTTCTTTCATCTCTCTCACTTTTTCTTTCTTTCTTTTCTTTTTTTATTTCTTTCTTCTTCCTTTCTTTCTCTTTCTCAGTGTTAGTCTGTGTGTGTGTGTGTGTGTGTGTGTGTGTCTGTCTGTCTGTCTGTCTGTCTGTCAGTGGTGGGTTTCAAAAATTTTTGGAACCTCTTCTCTAGGTGTGGCCTGCTTTCTGGGTCCACTGGTGGAACCTCTTCTAACCGGTTCAGTAGATTTCACGAACTGGTTCTACCGAACTGGTGCGAACTGGCAGGAACCCACCTCTGAGATAAGGAGAGAAAAGGTTAGGGTATGTGTGCTAAAAGAATATCTGAACAGCTGATTTTAAGATAGCTGATTAGCAAAGCTCCATGGCTTATGGTCTTGGAAAACATATCATTATGGAGAGTTCTAAGCAAGTTTATCTAAGGAATAGAGAGACCTCCAGATTGGATCCTTCAAAGTCTCTGAGAAGACAAGGGAGCAATACTGAATTCCCCCTAAAATTCTTCTCATTAACAGCTGGAAATCTGCATGAAAAAAGCAAAATTCATCCAAATAACCACTAATGTACAGAATAATAATCAAACCAAAAGCTAGAGTAGAATATCAGGTATGTTATATTTTATTTTCTGTAGAAATGTCTATTTATATGCTTTTATTGTTTCTGATAACATTTGTACCACAGGTTTATGGTACATTATGCATACTGTTTCTATGCAAGGCAAGCTCGGTTTTGGAGCTGTCTAACAGCCAAGGTGGCACAGTGGTTAGAATGCAGTATTGCAGGCTAATTCTGCTGATGGCCGAATGTCAGCCTTTCGGCAGTTCAAATCTTACCAGCTCAATATTGAGTCAGCTTTCTATACTTCCAAGGTCAGTAAAATGAGGGCCCAGATTGTTGGGGGGCAATATCTTGACTCTGAACACTACTTAGAGAGGACTGTAAAGCACTGTAAAACAGTATATAAGTCTAAGTGCTATTGCTATTGTCTTTCACCATAGTAAGCCACAGATCTCAGCCAGTTTTCCCTTGGCATTTAATGGGACTCTGTTATTTAATAAGGCTGTTTGTGATTTGATCAGCAGAAAATGGCTTATTTCATTCACTTGTAATTGTTTTTGGCATTTGACTCCCTAAAATTAATAGGAAATTTTACATTACCCTTTTCCCAATTTTAATATAATTGCTTTTTAAATTACCATTGATACTTTTGTTCTAGCTCTGGAAAAAAAGGCAGGGGAAATATATTTTTTCCTGGCCATATAACCCAAAGTTTTAAAGGCCAGGAATTGTGAAGGAGTGTTATTGTTGTAATTATTATTATGTGCCAGTTTATTTTATTGCTAGCAAATAATTGTTGTTCAAATTGTAGGAATGTTAGTGGAATGAAGCTTCTAACTTTTCAGGTTTTTCATTGAGGGGGACAAATAGATCTTTTTGTTCAAGAACCACATAGAAATATTGTGTTATCTCATATTTATTCTATAAAAAGAAGAAGAAGAAAAGAAGAAGAAAAAACTAGGGGAGATACTTCTTATTTTTTTTAAAAAAAGAAACAATTTAAGCAAGGTGGAAAAAATATAATTTTAGAGCCACCGTCATAAACTACCTAACAATGGGGGATGGATTATTTTCCTCTAATACCAAACATTACAAATGTCCCAGTCATACTAGCGACATATCTCTGAAAATTTATATGATGAAAAAGAGGTGAAGAAATCTAATCCAAATTTTCAGTAGTATAGGTCCAAAATTGTGTGTGCATATATGTGTGTGTGTTTTAGAAAAAGAGCTTTACATTTCTCATTTGAGTTCTGTTGGAACTGTATCTAACGCCATTCATATAAATTAAATATCCATTTCACCTTTCCCTCTGGCCTTTATGGAAAATGTTCATATTAAATGTAGAGGAAGGTAGAACATTTATTATGCCTGACAGGTTGATCACTAACTGATCAGAGTGTAATCATGGAGAGCCTTTAGTTTTTCAGCCCTGAGGTCATTTTATGTTAATATTTGAAGGGAGGTTTTTTGCATCATTCCCAAGTACTGCGATACAATTTATTGTTCAAAAATCCTGGAGATGTTGCTGATTTCTAGCATGCTTTTGGATGACCGTCTGCATCTTATAATTCAGCTTCATCTGAAGGACAGCTACATAAAATTGTATTGTTTATTTTGTATTTAATGTTGACTTTCTCCTCATTTTATGGGGGTAAAACACATACATAAATTGTGATCTAAATTGATAAGATGACATATAGTTATAGCAATAAATAAGTCAATTTTTTTCCTGCTGGAAGAAGGTTAAAGATAGAGGGAGAGATAGGCTCTTCCTTGGTTACAAGAGTTTCCATAGGTTGTGGTAAAAACTCAAGATGGCAGCCACAACAGTGTGATTAATCATGTCCTGCAGACTCTTTAGCTTCCTTGACATTGGCAAATATTCTGGATGACTTGAGTGGCATTAGAGGGTGTTTCATTCATTTATGCCTATTTATACCATTTATGCCTATGGGAGACTGCTTAGGGAAGAAGCAGAGGAATAATAATTGTTCCAAAAAGCATTGTTAGCATCTGTTAACATAAGCCTTATACTGTGTATCAGAGGTGGTATTCGGACGTTCTGACCAGTTCTGGAGAACTGGCAGCGGAAATTTTGAATAGTTCGGAAAATTGGTAAATACCACCTCTGACTGGCCCCGCCCCACAAATATTCTCTGCCTCCCGAGTCCCAGCTGATCGGGAGGGAATGGGGATTTTTCAGTAACCTTCCCCTGGAGTGGGGAGGGAATGAAGATTTTTACAGTATCCTTCTCCTGTCATGCCCACCAAGCCATGCCCACCAAGCAAAGCTATGTCCACCAAGCAATGGCCACAGAACTGGTAGTAATTTTTTTGAATCCCAGCACTGCTGTGTGTGGTGTACAGAACAAAGTGTTATGACATTAAATCAATAATATTCCTAGTATGACATAATAATGTAAATATTACAAGTACAAAATTGTGGTATTTTCATATTTGTCACATTACTTGCCCCCATCTCTTGCATCCAGATTCATGTATTTCATGGTTCTGAAAACTAGCAGTCCATAATTACTAGTAAAAATTAAAATACTTTATGTTTTTAAAATACTAATAAAGCGCTCATAAATAGTTAAATGTAAAATTGTTTTAATGCTTCCTTTCCCACCCCATAATCCCAAATCAATGCATTTTTAACAAGACAACCAAGAATAAAGAAGGTACATAAAGAAAATACCAGCTAACCATGCTAAGATTAGGGTTCAGTCAAGCAGCACCTAAACTTCAGCTTCTTGTTCATCCAAGTGTAATTAAAAGAAATTCTAATTTGCTAATGCTACGTGGACATCTGTTTAGCTAAGCTCACATGGTAAAATTCTGCTCTTTGTCTCCCTAATTACACATAATATTAGGTCATTTCTATTCTTGTTTTCTAGAGCTGTGGATAAAATGCATTTTATTTCATTTAATATCTTTTTGGCGTCATCCAACATCCTGGACAGTCCTTTTACAACATTAAGGCAGCGAAAACAGCTCTTTCCTTGGGCATTTTAGTCAATATGATTAGACTTCCATCTGGAAAAGTGTCATAAATTTGAATCTTGATTGTGAATTGTTTTTAGCCAGTATTCTTTATGGGGTTTGGGGCAAAAAAGCAAAAAAAAAAAAAAAAAAAAAAAGGCAAACCGCTTACCTTATAAATTGATTTTTCAGTGCTCATCCTTGCATTCACACATGTGTATTTATTCGTGCTATGTCTTGCTTTGTGTATACGGAAGATGACATTGACAGGGAAATGTAGGAACCATGACCTAATCAAAAGATGCTGAAGCATTTTAAATCCGGAACTATGAGACAACACTTGGAAACAGCACATGTATACACCTCCCTAATTCACTGAACTATAAGGAGGAGGTGCAGCACAATCAGACTTGCAAGATTATGTTATTCTCAGGTTCCATTCAGGCAAAGAAAGCAAACAAGACGACTAAGCAGGTAATTCGTGGTAAATGTAATCTTTATAAGCCTGTTCTGGTACTTCCAACAAACGCACAGTACAAACCACAAGTCAAGCCTGCAATTCCGTACTTCCATCCACCATTTAAACTCTCCTGTGCTCCACCCTCTGTGGCCCGCGCACTCCTACGCATGTGCAATACACCCAATATAGTCCGATGACGTAACAGACCAGGCTGGTTTACATTGCCACGCCTGCGCTGCTGCCGTTCTGTATGAAAGTCACTACAGGATCCAAAGTCACTACAGGATCCGAAGCTCTTGGCGCGGCAGGGAAACAAGTGTGGCACAGCAGCGATCCAAGTCATGAAATGCCCCAGTCACGAATCTCCCACCAGTGGAATGGCAGCCCTGAGCCGCTGAGAGCGCCGGGGCTGACATAGCCAGTATCAATAAAAGTTATTTTGGAATTGATTTAGAGAATAGTATACAGAATAATGGGGTTGGAAGGGACCTTGGAATCTTCTACTCCAACTCCCTGGTCAAGCAGGAGACCCTATAGAATTCTGGGCAAATAGTTGTCCAATCTCTTCTTAAAAACCTCCAGTGATGGCACACCCACAATTTCTGGAGGCAGGTTGTTTCACTGATTAACTAGTCAGGAAAATTCTCCTTACTTCTTGGTTGGATCTCTCTGTTGAGCTTCTTGACCTGCCCTCGGGTTGCTTTGAAGAATAGGTTAATCTCTTCTTCTCTATGAGAGGCCTTCAAGTACTGGTACACATCTATCATATCCCTCTAATTATTCTCTTCCGTTAGACTAGATATACCTACTTCCCTCTATTATCTGCTCTCTCTCTTGTGGGGACTGTCTCCTGTCTTCTTTCAGGAGCTCAAATCCCTACGTGAGGAAGGTTGGACATAACACCAATGTTGACATTGGCACATGGTAAAGGGGAAACATAGGGACGCAATGGTGAGCTTGTTGATCGGAAGGTCGGCAGTTCAGCGGTTCAAATCCCTAGTGCCATGTAATGGAGTGAGCTCCCTTTACTTGTCCCAGCTTCTGCCAACATAGCAGTTTGAAAGCATGTAAAAAATGCAAGAAGAAAAATAGGGACCACTTGATAGGAAGGTAACAGTGCTCCATGCGCCTTCAGCGTTTAGTCATGCTGGCCACATGACCATGGAGACCTCTTTGGACAGCGCTGAGTCTTTAGCTTTGAAACAAAGACCAGCACTGCCCCCTAGAGCCAGAAATGACTGGCATGCATGTGTGGGGGGACCTTTACCTTTACCTTTAAAGGGGAAAAGGATTTCCCACAGGTCAAAATTTACGTTTCATCATTTACTTACATTTTACTACTCTAGATAAAACAGAAAAAAAGAAGTTGAATCTCAATTTAAAGAATTATTTATCTGTCCCTCCTCACCCAAAATATATCATAAAATAATTTGATATGCAAAGTTTATTATTTCAAGCATAACACCTCCATCACCAGTTTATCTCAGAAACCAAATGCAGTAGCTATTGTTTTGCATTATAATAATAGATTTTTTTAAAAAAAATGAAAAATGTTTCAGAAATGCTGTCCTGACATCTCTGAAGCTACAGGACAGATATTCACTGCAGAATGCTAAATATTTCCTCATTAATTAAATACCTTCAAAACAAATATGTTTGCCATGACAACATCAGAGTGTATATTCAATGCAACTCTTAAAACCTTTAGCCTCTTTCACATAACATTGAGAAGAGCAGAATTTCACCATCTAAGTATGGGAGAATTAAATCTTTATCTTATTGGAGCAGTCAATCTAACCAATATTTACGGTCCCCTTATTTTGTAAGAGATGTGGTGGCTCAGTGACTAAGATGCTGATCATGTCAATCAGAAAGATTGGCAGTTTGGTGGTTCAAATCTCTAGTGTCGCGTAACGGAGTGAGCTCCCATTACTTGTCCCAGCTTCTGCCAACCTAACAGTTCGAAAGCATGTAAAAATGCAAGTAGAAAAATAGGGATCACCTTTGGTGGGAAGGTAACAGTGTTCCATGCGTCTTTAGTCATGCCAGCCACATGACCATTGAGACACCTTCAGACAACGCTGCTTCTTTGGCTTTGAAATGGAGATGAGCACTGCCCCCTATAGTCGGGAACGACTAGCACATATGTGCAAGTACCTTTACTTATTTTGCAGTCAGAATTAATCTCCAAACCAAGATATTTATGCTACCTGAAGAGAAAACAGAGTAAGAGAAAGCTTATAATAATCATGCAGCTATTGGTTTAAGAATTCTACTGGCTTTTAATTTGGCCATCTAACACCTCCCGGATATTTAACAATGGAAGAAAAAATGCAAGTTAAATGCCAGCAGAATTCTGTAGATTGTCTGTTTCAGAAGGTGCAGATTCTGAACCGGCATTGGAGAAAAATAATTTGGCAAAAACTTTCAAGAAATGGAACTAGAAAATTGTGGAAGAGAGGATTGATATGTTCAAGCTGGCATATGAATTCTTGCTTTCATTTTTATAAAACATTACCTAAAGGATTTCATTGACACTTTTTCTATATATGATCTATTTTCCTGCCTCCTGGGTTTTTTAAAAAAAAAATGCTTCCAATTGCATAGATCCAGATTCCTAAATCCATGCTGCACCATTTATCCCTGAGATTTATTTCAGCCCATGAAACAGCATAAGCCTCAGATGCAGAAACATAAAAAAACATAAACATGCTTTTGCGGGTTACAACTTCAATCTTTATCGAACTCTTAGGTCACAGATATTACCCAAACCAGCCAAAGATGATGAGTGTAATGGAAAAATAGTTTGCTATTGCATATTTTTCTGGTAACATTTGAGGAATTAGAACAATTAAATCCCAACAAATTGTATTAGCTCTGCAGATTGATTTAGATATTCAGAGCAGGAACTATCATGGCCTTTATTTAGGCAGCCAGTTTGGTGTTAGTGGTTAAGGCATCAAGCTAGAAACTGAGAGATTGTAACTTCTAGTACCACTGGGGCATTGAGCCAGTTGGATGACCTTGGCCTTGAGAAAGAGATGATTAAAGAACATTACATTATAAAAGGGGACTGGAGGCTAAAACATATGAAGAATGGTTTGCAGCAGAGGTGGGTTCCTACCAGTTCACACCTATTCGGTAGAACCGGCTCATCAAATCTTGATATCATCTTCATATCTGGTCACATGGGTGGCAAGCCACTCCCACAAAAAAGGCCACACCCACAGAGTAGGTTCGAACAATTTTTGCAACCCACCACTGGTTTGCAGGAACTGGGCATGGCTAGTCTAGTGAAGAGAAGGACCAGGGGAGTCATGATAACAGTGTTCCAATATTTGAGGGCTGTCACAGAGAGAAGGGGGTCAACCTGTTTTCCAAAGCACCTGAAGGCCAGACAAGGAATAATTGGATGGAAACTGATCAAGGAGAGATTCAACCTAGAAATAAGGAGGAATTTGCTAACACTGAGAACAATCAACCAATCAATGCCTTCAGAAGTTGTAGGAGCTTCATCCTGGGAGGCTTTCAAAAAGAGGTTGGACTGCCATCTGTCAAAAATGGTGTAGGATCTCCTGCCTGGGCAGGGGGTTGGACTAGATGATCTACAAGGTCCTTCCAACTCATTTAATCGGTTAAAAAGACAATGGCAAACTACTTCTGAAAAACCTTGCCAAGAAAACTGCAGGAATTTATCCAGGCAGTTTCAGAAAATTGGACACGATTGAAAGGGGTGAAGGAAGCTTTCATTATCAATCACATTTATATGGTCACCCATTCCACACAAGGAGAGTCAGTTTGGTTTAGTGGTTAAGCCTCCAAGCTAGAAACAAGAAGACTCTTAGTTCTAGTCCTGCTTTAGATGTGAAAGCTGACTAGATGACTTTGGGTCAATCACTCCCTGAACTGACATAGTTCCTGTTTCAACTAATGGAGCAGCATTAGGTTAATCTGAAAAATAATGGATCCTGCTCTAAGAATCTCACACAAAGCAACTCTGAATGGTGTATAACAATTGAAACGACATGTTTCATTCTGTGCAATTCTTTATTAAAGGTCCTTTTGCTATTGAATCAGGACCAGAAAAGGGGAAAGAGAGAAAGAGGGAGAGGGAGGAAGAAGAAGGAGGAGAGGGAGAGGAGAGAGGGAGGGAGAGAGAGAATGGAAGAACTCCAAGGAGACTAGGAAACTTACTTTAAATTGGTCAGACTTTAAGATTTTCCTAGCAAAGAGATTTTTCACACATTTTAGAAGAATCTTTCACTGTTATCACTGCATGGACAATCAGACAGTGATGGATTGCCATGAGAAACAAGGGAAGACTGATTCTTCAACTGTACAGTGACCGAATTGGAAACAAACACCTTTTTTTACCCACCCACCCTCAAATAAAATGATTGTTTTGTTTAAAGCAAACTCTGAAGCAAACTCTCTGGGAAACAAGAGTTCTAACACCCAGTGATCTAGAAATCCCAGCCAATGCATTACTGGTGTCGCTATGAATCTTTCAACCATACCTAACTGCTAGAGTCAAGGCCACTTACTGAGATTCAGAGTGACACTGATGAAATTACCTCACAGATGAAGAGTCTCCTGAGGCACACTCTGTCACAAATAATAAAAGAAGGGAAAAGGAAGAAAAGTTTTCCCACCTGGTACAATAAAAAAAAAAAACCAGTAAGAAAAATTGTGGGTTTGAGAATAAAAATACCCATGTTTTAATTTCTCTGGAAAACTGTCAACATGTTTCGACTTGAATATTCTAAAAGGCTGCTATCAGTCTACAACACTATGTTAAATATAAATAATGAGAATGGAAGAAGAAAAACTAAAACCAATAAATCTATTCTTGCGGATGAAATACTGGTATAGATAAATTAGTAATGTGCCTTTTCAGCAAACTTTCCACTTTGCTTTTATCTGTGGAAATCACAAAAAAACATCTTAAACTTGCCACAGCTTTATCCTAAATACTTACTAAAGTATCCAATCAAACGTCTGATTTGAAAAATCAAAACAGAGATAATTTGGCAATGCTTTTTCTCTCTGTATAAAATCTTTCCATGTAAGCAATCAGTAAAAAACACTCTAACCTAACCAGAAATGGTTAACTACGGTGAGTGTTAAAAGTGGACATTTTCAATATCCAAGATCCATAAGGCATCCTGAACAACTTATAAGGAACTACATCTGTCTGCCCTTAATTTCAGAAATTAAGTTTATAATGCTAGGTCTGTAGAGAAGCATTTCATGTTGAATTTATCCCTGTTTGATCACTTTAATAAGACAGATTTAAAATCAGAATCCTGTAAAATAATCAAGGTGCCATTAATTAGCCTGGTTCAAAATCTAAATTGTGCAGCTTGTATCAGGATGCGGTCGTTAAAACATTCTCCATGGCAGAGGAGCAAAGGCTGAGCTTTAATGGACTGACTTTGCACATCCTACAGACAGAAGATTTTATATTCAAGGCTCAGCACCAATGCCAAGATGGATTTGTCACTTCTCTTCTTCCCAGTACTGTTCCCTGCTCTACAATGGCATGTCAGCGTCCTCTAGAAAAGGTATGAAAAATTTCTTCCATACCAAGTCAAGCAAAGCTAACCAATTATTTACTGGTTCCTGTCAAAAGCTTAAGTATCTCCTTCCCAAAGCCTCATTTTTAGCATTGCCAAGCAAGAACTCGAACAGATTTCATCATCCCCTAAAGGATTGTTATCAGCTGTCACTGTAAACATCCTGGGGAAGCCTAAACTATGCACACTGTCTCACAGAGTATGCAGTTGAAGGCAGGATGGTGGTGAGGACATGCAGTTTGTGCTTGCCATATTTTGGACAGAGGAAAAAAAACACTTCTGCATGAATATGTAGTGCAGTCACTTTGGAAAAAGTTTTGTAATACATCCAAAAGTTTACAGGTGTTCAATTTTAAAGCTTTTATTAAATAATAAGAATCATGGTTGTAGTATTTTTTTTCCTGGCAACACATCAAAGGTGCTGTTTATAATTTGAAAACAGAATAGAATAGGATAGAATAGAATAGAATAGAATTCTTTATTGGCCAAATGTGATTGGACACACAAAGGATTTTTCTCTGGTGCATATGCTCTCAGTGTATATAAAGAGAATAAAATACATTCCTCAAGAATAAAAAGATACAACACTTAGTTAGAGTCACAGTTACTAATAAGCCATCAAATCGTACAAGGAAACAAATAAAAACAATATAAATTGAAAGATACAAGCAACATGGTTATAGTCATAACTGGGGAGAGATAGATACTAGGAAGGAAGAGAAGAAGAATAGTAATACAGTCTTAGTAAATTATTGACAGTGTTGTGGGAATTAGTTGTTAAGCAGAGTTATGGCATGGGGGGGGGGACTGTCCTTATGTTTAGTTGTTCTGGTTTGTCATATAGCGTCACTTTGAGAAAAGAAGTTGAAACAATTAATGTCCAGGATGTGAGGGGTCTGTAGATATTTTCACAGCCCTTTTTTTGACTCATGCAGTATACAGGTCCTCAATGGAAGGCAGGTTGGTAGCAATTGTGTTTTCGGCAGTTCTAATTATCCATTGAAGTCTACGTTTGTCTTGTTTGGTTGCAGAGCCAAACCAGACAGTTGTGGAGGTGCAAATGACATTTGTACGTAGGCAATAATTATAGCCTAACATGAATTGTTGATGTGACACAAAAGCCACCAGTCTACATTTGCCTGATGCCATCAATATATGCCATGTGTCGAAGTATTAAAAGGATAACACATGCAACGTTCTTTTTATTTTAAATTTCATTCCCTCTATTTTGAAGATGACCCAAGAAAGTGCATCCAGTGTAGCAAAAGCACCACAGCCATTATCAGATGCCTTTCAAGCTCTCTCAATTTCATGCTTCCCTGCACCATTCATTTACACTAAAACTGTACTACTGTGTACTCTAACACAAACACTTGGATTTGATGGGCTGGCAAATCTCAGCTGCATTTTTTCTGCATTCACTTAGGCCTTCTGTTGACATCTCAGGTGAAATGCTGGTGAACTGCTTAATGGAAGTTAATATTCCGTCAAGATGAGGTCAATAAATAAGCACTCAAATGTGTATGTTTATGCATATGTGTGTACGTCGTTCAACCACCGCCTACAAGCTTTCACCTCAAGCAATTCAATCTGCCATGAGTAGGGCAAGAAGTTAAACAGTGGCGTATTCTTGCATGCTCTGATGCTAATCTCTGCAATTAGAAATTGAGTGTTTCATTTTCTTTAAATGGATTTTCTCTTCTAATTATATCTAGAGCATTAATCAATATTACCATAAAATGTGTTTATTTGTTTAATCCAAAGTCATGATAAAATTCATAATTATATAAAATAAAACTACTCGATAAACTGCTCTAGGCAAAAAAACATCACGGACAGATCTGAGTGGTGTTACAGTTCACTCTTATGTAAGTGACTAGCCATATTTTTTTTTTAACTTTTCAATCTAATTTACAGCTCTGGGATTTTCTGGTCTAATCTAGTTGGGTTTCTGAGCCTAGATAACAGAATAACAGAATTGAAAGGGACCTTGGAGGTCTTCTAGTCCAGCCTCCTGCTCAGGCAGGAAACCCTATTACATTTCAGACAAATGGTTATCTAATCTCTGCTTTAAAACTTCCAGTGTTGGAGCATTAACAATTTCTGGAGGCAAGTTCTTCCACTGATTAATTGTCCTAACTGGCAGGAAATTTCTCCTTAGTTCTAAGTTGCTTCTCTCCTTGATTAGTTTCCATCCATTGCTTCTTGCCCTGCCTTCAGGTGCTTTGGAGAATAGCTTGACCACAATAGCTCTGCTTTGTGGAAGTCCCTTAGATATTGGAACACTGCTATCATGTCACCCCCTTGTCAAGATAAATTTTGTTAGGTTCTCCAAGTTCAAAATTGTGTCAAAACAATAATAAAATTACTAAGGATCCTAAAAGCATACATAACAGAGCAACACCGATCTTCCGTAACACTCCATATTACTACCGTATATACTCGAGTATAGGCCGACCCGAATATAAGCTGAGGCACCTAATTTTACCACAAAAAACTGGAAAAGTTATTGACTCGAGTATAAGCCTAGGGTGGGAAATGCAGCAGCTACCGGTAAATTTCAAAAATAAAAATAGATACCAATAATGTTTTTGAATATTTATTTCAAAGAAAAACAGTAAACTAGCGGTGTATTCAATGAAATACTTCACTCACCTCATGATGCTGATGTCCTGCTGTGATGATGATGTCCCGTGCAGCCGCGGGAGCGATGTCCCGCCTCCTATGACACACGGCACAGTGATTCCTATCATTGGATCACTGTACCAGAGGAGGTGGGACATCGCTATGTGGCTGCTTGCCATAACAAGGAGGAGGTGGGACATCGTTGCAGAGCGGCAGGAGGGGGAGGAAGGGGAATCGTAAGATAGCCCTGCATTACATTAAAACGTGAGGAGGGGGGATGGTGCGGTGCGCGCTGCGCAGCAAACTGACACAGAGGGAGGGGAAACTCACAGGGGCACTGGGCCATTCACGAGTGTCACCCAGCGGCATGGCCCCGCCCCTTTTTCTCCTCCATTTCGGGCAAATTTTTCACTGACTCGAGTATAAGCGGAGGCGGCTTTTTTCAGCCCAAAAAGTGGGCTGAAAAACTAGGCTTATACTCGAGTATATACAGTATATTACCAATCACCAATATAAACATACCAGTGTTATTTGGTTTCTTACAGGAAACAAAAGTTATATACTATTCTAAAAATCACTCCCTCTAACCACACAATGTCTTAAGTCTGTCAACTTCCAACCCCATAGTGTAGTATGGATGCATGGATTCTTTCACACAATACACAACCTCTCCACTATAGGGTCTTCTGCATTGCCCTCCTTCATCTCTCTTTTTTATGTGAAAAGCATCAGTTGACCTACTAAGTACTAAACCATAATTTTAGTCAGAATAAAAATGGGAGGAGCCTTGCACTCTGCAACCTTCACCTTCTAGAGAGGCTTCTAGTCAGAGATCAGTCTGAACCTGGGTTTAAGCTACAGTTATCTATACATGTAAAATGTGTGTGTGTGTGTGTGTGTGTGTGTGTGTGTGTGTGTGTGTGTCTTCCAGTCTAATTCTAATTTCAACCAAACTTGGTACACAGATGACTTACTCTCTGGAAAAACAATATGTGGAAGAAGACACCCCTAATACCCTTTGGGGTGTGTGTTCTGTTTAGATACAGCCTGTTGTGCCTTAAAATGGCTTCTACTGTACAGCGCAGCGGAGTTGCCATGGTAACGACTTCAAAGTACTCCACAAGGGAGCTCCCTCCGGTAAGGGAGAAAATCCAACATTAGAAATTACATTTGGTCAGCACATTTTCCCCCTAGAACACCAGGGGAATGCCGAGTTATCAAATAGTTGCAAATAAGTCTCTTTTAAAAGAATGTAATTTACCCAGCAATTTGAAGTCAGTGTATCTCCAGACTAAGTAACCATGAGTAAGGTTGCCTAGTTAATTTGGTTTCACCAATATCTCATGCAACAGTTAATCTAAACCTCAAATAATTTCTACTGTTTTCAAATAGCTATTTCCTACCAGCTATGCTAGGCAGGGTAGCACAGAATAATCTCAAGTCTTGGTGCAACTAATTCTCAGATTGGCATATGTTTAAAACAAAAATCCCCAGGAATATACTTTCAGGGGTAAACAATACATCTGATGCCACTCCAACGAAGGGTAGGAATGCTTTATTTTTGCTGCTGCTTTGCCATGTCAAAAGCCAAAGTTCCCAATCAAGTCATGTTTAATTGCAATCACCAATTTGTGAAAGAGAAACTACTGGTAATGAGATATTTCTTAAAGGCATGCACAGTTTAGCAACTATGAATCCTCCTCTATCATTTACCCATGAATGATGCCCATTTGCATTCCATGAAAATTGTGCAAATATTTTAACTATGTGAGCGATGCCAGTTGGAAATAAATATTTTGATAAAGCTATTTTAAAGAAACTGTGTCCCTTTAATGCTGTTCTTATGCACAGTCACACTTGTTAAAATGCTGTCTGTATGAACTTTTTTTTCTGATTTCATTTCAAATAGGAATACTGAAGCACACCATAAGAAATTTCATTGCACAGTGAATAATGTTGGACCAAAGAAGCATTTTTAAGGGGGAGGGGGAGGAAAAGAGACTTCCGCTTTAAAATTGTAATTATTCCAAACATATTACTCAAACACAGCTGAATTTTTTCATGCAATGAATGCCATTACATTAAAAAATGAAGAGAACACAAGACTTACAACTCTGCATCTATAAATGCCAGCTATGTAGGTTCTGTTTATTTCTGCAAGGGGTTGTTTTTCTAATGCAAATTGGTTTACTTGGATAAAGAATGATTGAAAAGCTGATTTATAGCAGATGCACAAATGTTCATTCAAAGACAAAACCACCTCTACGTTAACCAGTTTTGCATTTCGAATTGCACGGAATTTCATGTATCATGAAAAGTTCCTGACCCACTGGAAAAAACGGAAATCTTCCAAGTATGAACTGCAGCAGCATAATTTTGAACTAGAAATTTGCCTACGACTTTCATTTGGGTGTGCTTTAAAATGGTGGCAACAGCAGGCAAACGGAAAGTGCAAGGATCAACCTGCACTTGCTATGAAAAGGAGACAATGCACTATGTCAGAAGAAAGGTAGTAGAATTACAGCCCCTTCATTCTAGGAATATGACAAAATCTGGACAGAAGGTCCAGGTTTCTGGATATACAGTATAGGTAGTCCTTGACTTACAACCACAACTGATTCCTACAAATATTACCTTAACAGCAATGGCAAGAAAAATGGGGAAACTATCTTTTTTTTTTAAAAAAAATATTTTATCAATTTCATATATACATTCACAATTATATGATCTCATAACTGTTATTAATAATATGTATTTATAACATTTTTTTCCCCTACAGTTGACAAAATACTTGAAGATTGCTTTCTTACCATCCCATAGATCCATCTTATCTTACAACGGTCCTACTTCTTCTTCCCTCCCTCTTTCCTTCCCTCGTTTCTTCTCTCCTGCTCTCCTTCCCCCTTCCCTCCTTCCTTCCCTCCCTCCTTCCCCCTTCCCTCCTTCTCTCCTTCCCTCCTTCCCTCCTTCCTTCCCTCCTTTCTTCTCTCCTTCTCTCCTTCCTTTCCTCCTTCCTTCCCCCTTCCTTCTCTCCTACATTCCCTCCTTCCTTCCCTCCTTTCTTCTCTCCTTCTCTCCTTCCTTCCCTCCTTCCTTCCCTCCTTGCTTCCTTCCCTCCTTCCCTCCCTCCTTCCTATCTCCCTTTCTTCTCTTTCTTCTCTCCTTCCTTCCTTCCTCCTCTCCTTTCCCTTCTCTCCTTCCCCTTCCTCCCCTTTACCCTTCCCCTCTTCTTCCCATTCCTCCCCTCTTTCCTACTCTTACATTCCCTAGGGGAAACTATCTTAACAAATGTTTCATTTAGCAACATAATTTGGGATTGTAACTTGAAGACTATGCATACAGAGGTCTGGAAGTGGGTGGAAGAGACTTATATTTGGGCTGCAAAAGGAGAGAAACCAGATGTTCTTCAAATGGGGGGGAAGAGATTTGTGGGCATGTTTTGCCAATTCTATTATTCTTAGCATCATGAACATGGGAGTACTTTTCTTGTGTTTCGTACCTCAAAATAGCAGGTTTCAGCAAGCACCTTCAGAGCAGCTTCCCACTCTGCAGTCAACTGAAAAAAGCTGACTTAAGGGCAGCAAAACAAAATCTGTTGTGTGACATTCCAAGTTTACCCACTCCTACTGTTTATTTTATTGAAGTACTAGGTGGATACCCATGCTTTGCAACGAAACTTTGTGATCGGGCTATGCAGGAGGAATTCGGATCACAATCTGTTGGCTCAGTGGTGTTTGGTGATTGAAACACATAAAAGAATATTGCTCCTGGCGCCTTGAGTTTGGAAGCAGTTCCATAAGTGGAAGGCATAGGCATTTTGGTGAGGTACCGATGATTAGTACTGTAAGGAGCCTCAGACCGCCTCTGAGTGATGGAGTGGAATGTCCGCCAGTTTAAACTGAGATAACGGAATGTGAAGCAACTGTGAACTGAGGTAACGGAATGTGAGACTTCTTTTCAGGTGGGAAGGGGGAGTAGAATGTCTAACTTCTTAGCATCAGAGTGTGTTAATATAAGGCAACTGGCAGTTGGAACAGAGTTCTTTTCAGGAGGGGAGGGGGAGTAGAACTCCTTAGCTTCAGAGCATGCTAATTACTGTATAAGAAATACTGAGGTTCTGATGGTCATTTCAAAAAATCCTTTCTTAGCGAACACCTAGAAACCAAGTGGAACATATATGCCATATATATATATATATATATATATATATATATATATATATATATATATATATATATATATATATATATATATATATATATATATATATATATATATATATATATATATATATATATATATATATATATTCCATGATAACAAACAATCTTTTAGGGCATTATTTTTAATAAAAGGTTCAACAGTGTTTTTTTAAAAAAAATGTCTATGGATTCCGTGTAAGAGTGCAACTCTTCTGGTCAATATAAAAGGTGAGAATATAAAGCCTTTCCACTAAGTCCAGAAACATCTATAGAGATTCTAAGTCATCCAAGTCATGGTTGTCCCAAAGGTGGTTTTTTCAAGAGGCAACTGGACTTTCTGGTTTTTCCTTGAAGACATTTCAGAGTTGACGAAGCTCCTAGGATGAGAAGTGAAACATCTTCGAAGAAAAACCAGAAAGTCCAGTTGCTTCTTGAAAAAGCCCCTTTGGGATGTCTTGTAGAGAAGGTTTAAGCTGATGAATCACTAAAAGCTAATTTTGCTCCTTAGGGGGTGGATGGATGGACGGACAGGTGGACAGACAGAGAGACTCTCTGATTCTCAAGAATGTAATTTCAATTCAAGATCCTCCAGTTTGGATGAGAAAACCACTGTGTGAGAAAATAGTAGAAGCTTGCTTCCCAACCTGTTATTTCTCTTCTTGGCATTCTTTCCCACTGCAACAGATTTATACATTCCTCAGGCTGTAAAATAAGACTACCCCCTTAAAAATTTCTTCATTATATCTTCTCTGCAAAATCCTCTTGATCAGAAACCCAGCTATTTTTCATGCAAAGGCATTTCAGTCTACTTCCCTACAGCACCAAGCAGGAGATTTCCCCATAGGTGTATTAGTCTATTAGAAAATAAATTACTCGTATTTATTTTAAACAATTTATACAAGTTAATCCCCTGCTGTGTCGCAACCTATTTCAAATGAAGCTCCTCATACATGCTAACATTTTTCTCCCTTTTGCACATTGTGGCATATGGATTTGAAATGCACTCTTTCCTCCCCTTAGGATTCTCCCAATTATTCCTTTTTTAAAAATGCTGTCATTGAATGTGATGGATTTTTATATGAATTATTACTTATACAATGCAATCCTTATGTATCATACCTATGAGAGAGCTAATATACATGAACTGCCTGTATTTTACTTTGCAGAATTCTGAGATGGCAGGTCCATCTAATAAACCTACAAGGTCAGTATGACACTTTAAAAGACCTAGGTCAGTGATGGCTACCCTTTTCCAGACTGAGTGCCCAAAGCATGTGTGAATGTGCATGGACATGACCAAACCCCCAAAATGCAATGCACATGTGGGCCCCACCTCATATGCATGTGCATGCCCCCACAATGTCCTGCACCTCACGCATGCATGCATGCCCCCCCGTGAGTACCACAGTCCCCACACATTTGTGCATGCCCCCGCATGCACTTCACCTCCTGCACATGCACACACATGTGCCCCACCACCTTCAGAGTCCTAAAGACCAGCTGGCCAGCAGGAAGCATGTGCACATGCGCAGCAGAGCTGAACTGGGGTGACGGCTTGTGTGCCATCAGAGAGGGCGCTGTGTCCCACCTCTGGCACCTGTGCCATAGATTCACTATTGCAGACCTAGGAGGAAATATTTCTTTTAAACATTTACCAAACAGTAAAAATAAAAATCTGGGAGCACATCATTGTATCATGTAATCCTAATCTGAGTTTACGTGTTGAGTCAAAAAATGCCAAACATAGTTACATTTTTCCTTTTCTCCAGTAGTTCCGGACAGTTTATATGGGGAATCTTCCTTCCTTTTATTCCTCTCAATTCCTGGAGATGGTTTCAATAGTGAAAGCGAAAGACAATGCTTAACCCAAAGTCTCCCAATGGATGTTCCTGCATAGGATGGTTTCGAATTTAAATTTCCACAAATTCTGTTCCAAACCTTAACCCCATTAATGCTCTAATGTTGCTAAATTGCTAATGTTCTTAATAAAATGTGCACCTAATGATATTTCTCTCTCATTCCTGAAAGGGAAAAAACAGCTAGGAAGGGAAATGATAACATGGGATTTTTCAAGCCCCAAACAAGAATGGCATGTGGCAATTTCATCCAAGCTGAATTCCATATTGCTTCACACCTACTGATAAAATCTTGTCAGACTGAAGACTCTACTATTTGCATCTATCATATTCTCTATGAACTACCATATTAGGGGGGGGGGCTGTCTTCACTGGCGTTCTATCACAGAGACATCCAGACTGAGTTGTCTCTTACTCCTCTGGAATAGAGGTGGTATTCAGCAGGTTCTGAACCGGTAGCGGAAATTTTGAGTAGTTCAGAAAACCGGTAAATAACAACTCTGACTGGCCCCGCCCCCATCTATTCTCTGCCTCCAGAGTCCCAGCTGATGGGGAGGAAATGGGGATTTTGTAGTAACCTTTCCCCGGAGTGGAGGGAATGGAGATTTTACAGTAGCCTTCCTCTGCCATGCCCGCCAAGCATCCCCACAGAACCGGGGATAAAAAAAAATTGAATCCCACCACTGCTGTAGAATGCATCCCCTCCCTCCTGGCAATCCACCTCCTCACTACATTCTATCACAGGATTAAAGCCCTATTTTTGTCTCTTTGATTTGAGTTATGTGTGTTTGAAATTTAAAAAAAAAACACCATTCATTTAAATCTCATTGATTTCCATAGAAATCACATGATGCTGGGAGTATGCACTATTGCAATTAAATACATTTTAAAAAGTGTTAGCATTTCTGCATTTGAATCCGAATCCAATCTATTATATTCAAGAGATCTCAAAATCTCATCAAAACAATTCAAAATGAAAATTACTCGAATTGACACCCTTCCAATCCGTAGTTTTAAGATACAGTAAAAAATTAAATTCCAAAATAAAAATTTCACCTTGAAACATCAGTGGAAAGGCTGGCAAATACTAAATAACTGCAAATGTCATCTCAGTTCTACTTTCAACTAATCAATGATATAATTATATCATTTAGATTACGTAATTTATCGAGTAAATGTTATCTTCACGGTTTAAAAAATAACAACTACTTCAATGTTTGAGAAAGGTTAAATGCCTCCTTCTCCACTCTATAAATGATTAAATTTATTACAACTTTACTTATCTAAAATGTTAGGATAAACTATTATGGTGAACTTTAACATTTCATAGACAGGCTTATTATAGATATATTTTTTTTAAAATACAGAGATGCAAAATTACCATCAAATCATTTTCTTGAATACATTATATAAAAGTAAATGTTTTTTCCTCATAACAATCATTTTTACTTGGGCAAACACAGCTGTCTATAGAAAGAAGAAATGCTTTTATCTTTGTTGCATCATAATGTGAAAATTGTTCCAGGGCTTTGTCCATTTTTTCTAATAAACTCATCCTTCTTTATTCTAAACAACTAAAAATTTATCCTGCTCATTAGTCCAAAGCCCCTTCTTTACCCTAAATAGGAATTTAAATACAGAAGGCAATGTGCAAATGAACAAACACTTAGTTTCAAAAGAAAATGCATATCTTTAATATGGCTTAATAGGTTCTCATTTATATGCCATGCATCTCACATTCCCCACATCTGTAATTCATTACTTTGGTGATGCAAGATTAATAACTTTTGCCAGCATATAAAAAGAACATAAATTAATTGGTAGGTCTAGATGCAAATTAAGAAATAATTGCCATACTGCTAATTGATATATTTAGAAAGGATTACTATAATTTACATTGAAGTACAGTATATCTCACCATACTGGGAAACGTTATGAGCAGTTGGTCTGTGTACCTTTATAATCTATCTTTGAGTGGGTCAGTGGTTGATGGCAACTTCAAATGAAATCCCTACTGTCCTTTCTGTTAATTCCTCTTGATACCGGGCGGAATACTCACTCAATATTTTTCTACTATTAGCGGACTGGCAGCCTTTCAGCCAGGGGAGGGCTGTTACAGGTTCACCCAGGTTCAGTAGAACCCATAGCTAACGTTATGGCCCGTTCGGACAACCTCCAAATCTCACCCCACCCTGCCCCTCCAAGGAGTCTCCACGCAGCCCGATGTGAGGTAAGTGCAGGGCTTGTGCAGAGGCTCAGGGAGGGGTGGGGAACAGGCCTTCTGGAAGTTATAGAAGACCAGAAATGGGCCTCCGGAGCCAGGGGAAGGCAAAAATGCCCCCCTTACCATGGTGCAGAAGGCTGACTAGACAATGCCCACCATGGCACGCCCACCCAGCAACTGGGCATGGAACCCGTTGCTGAAATTTTTGAAGATCATCTCTGCTTTCAACTAAAGGGAGTTCTAAAACTTAGCCTAAAAAGTCACCCTGTTTCACAATGCTCCTTCTTCGTTTCTTCATTTCTACTGCAAGTACCATAGGAGAACCCTTATTTCACAGAGAGAGCAGGTAGGATGAAGAGAACCTACCCAGAAGATATCCCTGCATGGTGCCTGAAGGATTTCTTAGAATCATAGCTAGAGCTTAGAATCCTGTTGCATCCATTCATCGACAGAGCAGCATTTGAAACTAAATCATCCCCACAAAATGCATGGAACAATCGGAATGGTTTACTTTCAGCATATGAATAGGAAAGAACACTTGCATATCCTTTTCTCCTTTTCAAAGAAAATAGTCAAAAAAAAAAAAAGACATTGCTTTCCTTCATTATGTACCAATTTCTTTCTGGATTGTTCAGTTTGGCTTGTAATAGAACCCCAATGTATTAAATTGCTATGAAGGTGCCATAGGGTAAATGATGCCATTGATCTAGGTTTTGCTGCACTTGGCTAATTCCATGGCTTTAACAATATGAGCTTTTTTTTTTTCCACAGCTGCCGAGAATGCCAGCAAGCGGCCTTCTCTAATAAAATTTCACCACCATTTTTATGATCTTCTTTCTCTAAAATATTATTGCTAGTAAAATGACAGGCAGAAAGAAGAAATGAAAATAATTCAACAGCCACAGTGATTCATCCTTTTTGCTATTTTATGAGAGTAGGCACTTCATTTTAATTGCTTCAATAATTGGAGGTTACTCTTAGAACATTTCTCTAAGACAAATTTATACAATAATTAACTTTTATTTTTTTACAACAGCATTTGGTTGGAATTTTCCACTGTTTGGTAATATGTGATAACACTACTTTTATTTACTTAAAATCTTATTCATTGTTTTGGTAGGCACTGAATTTTTATAAAAGCTTCACATAAAAGCTTCACATAGTCAATTTCTTATATCTAACCTCTATGGATAAAATAAGAGTATTGTAGTTTGAAGTCACTCACCTTCATTTACCTAGTAAAGTCCTCAGAGAAGAACAAATATGTTTGTTGACTAACTTTTATAAACTGTTGGAGCACAGTCCTCAACTCCTGAGCCACAAACTTGTGGGCCATACAAGTTGTGGGTGAGCGAGTGAAGCTTCATCTATGTGCAAGATCTAGGTTCATACAAAACCATCTACCCCACAGGTCTGTGGAAAAAAATGTTTTCCATGATACTACCCCTGGTGCCAGAAACATTGCAGACTGCTGTAGAGCATTTCCAAGCTTAATTAAGCAGTGGCTCAGTGGCTAAGATGCTGAGCTTGTCAAGCAGAAAGGTTGGCAGTTTGGCAGTTCGAATCCCTAGTGATGTGTAACGGGGTGAGCTCCCGTTACTTGTCCCAGCATCTGCCAACCTAGCAGTTTGAAAGCACGTAAAAAGTGCAAGTAGAAAAATAGGTAACAGCGTTCCGTGCACCTTTGGCGTTTAGTCATGCCTGTCACATGACCAAGGAGACGTCTTTGGACAGTGCTGGCTCTTCGGCTTTGAATCAGAGATGAGCACCGCCCCCTAGAGTCGGGAACGACTAGCACATATGTGCGAGGGGAACCTTTACCTTTAAGCTTACCTAGTATATTGCATTTCAAAGTATATCACTCCTAGATCATGGGTTTCAAACCCACGGTCACGTGACATACCACAACATTTTTCCCTTTGCAGAACTGGGGTGGGTGTGGCCTGTGTCTGATGCATCAGCCCTGTGTGCCACCAGTTTGACACCCTGTCCTAGATGATTGTGAATAAAGGTGTATTGACTTGAAAGGTTGAGAATCAATTTTGCATAGAGCTTTTGTTGCTTTTCAGGCTCACTGGTCAAAATATGTCCAAACCGAAGGGAACATGTGATACTGATGCAACTACAGCAATATAGGTTATAACCTATAACTGGTTTATCTGACCAAAAAGTGTTACATGAATGCTGCAGTTAAGCAAACTCTGGTGGGCAACAAATGTTAATATTTATAGACCCATTTAATGATGACTATGGCATATGGAAAATTGCAACTTGGAAAGTAACAAATAGTAGAGAGAGCTATGAGGAAGGAAGGAAGGAAGGAAGGAAGGAAGGAAGGAAGGAAGGAAGGAAGGAAGGAAGGAAGGAAGGAAGGAAGGAAGGAAAGAAAGGAGGGAGGGAGGAAGGGAATGTTGAATATATGTGAAATTAAGAGATAAAAGAAGAATGCAATAGCTCTGAATGAAGATAGTCTGACTTTGTGGAGTAGAACTGATGAATATAAATAAGGAACTCAAAGAATGGGTTTAATTCTGAATGAAAGGATCAAATTTTATGACATAAAGTATGAACTTAATTTTAAATATATTCAATGTATGTACCACAAAACTCCAAATTTTCTCCTTGTACCACATCACCCCAAATATTGCTCCAAATCTTTGGATGGTGTACAATAAAACCAACATAATAAAAATGGAATACAACAATTGTGAATATAAAATAAGAAAGTATAAACAACAAGAACTAATGGTTTAACTGGCTAACCACAGCCACATACAATACAATACTGTATTGTATAGCTCAATACAATACAGTATTGTATTGTACAATACAATACAATAACTCAAGGCCTGGAGTATAGTGAGGTCTTCCAGGCGTGTGTGTGTGTGTGTGTGTGTGTGTGTGTGTGTGTGTGTGTTGCATTTGTACTGATAAATACATAAAGGGAGATTATTATAGATCTATTTCAAGCTATTTAGCTCTCATCAGCTAGCCATAGTCTTACTGGGATTTGAACCTGGACTGTTTTTACATGTTAGGCAGTTGTATTAGCCACTAAATCACAGCCTCTCATCCCTTATCAGCTGAGCCAAGGAAATAAGTAAATATTATATCAAAGCACCTGGTATGCCCAAATATGGGAGGGAGCATACTGAATTCCTTTTGCCTTTCAGCTCCATCCTAGGACATACGTACGTACGTACGTACGTACGTACGTACGTACGTACGTACGTACATACATACATACATACATACATACATACATACATACATACATATTTCTAGAGATCCAGGGATGGATGCTGGGGGCTCGCAGGGGTTGGGGAAAACATCTAACTAAGATTCTGTGCAGTTCAGAGAATCCCAAAATCCCACTTCTATCTGGCCCCGCCCACCCACTCCTCCCAGAAGTCCCCACGCGGCCCATTTTTGATGCAGGTAAGTGTAGGGTGCATGCGGAGGCTTGGGGTGGGTGAAAAATGGGCCTACCTACCAGGCCCATTTCTGGCCTCCAGAGGGCCTCTGGAGCCTGGGAGGCCATTTTTGCCCTCCCAGAGGCTCAAGGAAAGCCTCCAGAGCCCGGAGAGGGCAAAAACTCCCCCCTGCAGTGCTGCAGGAGGCCAACATGGCCATGCCCACCATGGCCACACCCACCCAGCAACAGGAAAGAGAACTAAAATTGTTGAAGCCCTCCCCTGTAGAGATCTTAATTTTCTCTCCCAGGAGCCCTGTGTATCTATATATCCTATTCCACCTTCATGACTTAATGCAGCAGCTGGATAGTTTTTGATACGATTAGATATCTTCCAGGGAGTTCATTAGTCTCTATCCTTCCCCCAACTTCAGTGGGCAAGAGAGATAAGACTTTCCACATATTTATCTTACTACCAATTAAAAGGTAAACATTTTTTTAAAAAAAAATCTATAATGCAAAGTGTTTGGCCATGTAGTGTTGGCTTACATTGCTTTGTGGTATAGGTATGTATGGGGCTAGAAATTTCAGCTGTGTTATACCCTGTGTGAGTAATAGCCTAATCTCATGAAAATATAGGCAAAACAATTTTAAAAAATAATACAGTACATAAAAGTGTTATTTAATGTTATATATAAATATGCAAATACTCTGGTTTAAGAAAAAAAATAAAGTTCCCAGAAATAACTTGTGTTGTCATTTCTCATGGGGAATCAAGAATGGAAACTTGATTAAAACTACAAATGTAAGCTGTAAAATAGAATATAATACTCCACTTAGACCACAAAGATGGTGTTGAACTGAGAGTGACATTCAAATTATTCTACAAGCACAAGAATTAATCCAAAAGCAATATTTCTTCCTAATCAGCCTGAAAAAATAGAAAGCCTGGCTATACACAGAATGTAATTTAATTAATTTAGTTTAATGTATTCAATCTACAGTCTACCCAACTCCAACATGACTGTGGGCAGTGTACAATAAAACTGAACAAAATACAAAATGTAGATAATTTTGTAAGGGAAAGAGAAAAAAGAATGTATTATCGTGAAAGGAGAATAATATTAAATTTAACCATCACAGCAAAGAATGCATTAAATAACTAGTAACAAGTTCCTTGCTTGCTTCTTACCTAACAATGGTCTGAAAGAGAAATCTTCCCTTTTTTTACAGAATAACAGATGGGAAGGGACCTTGGTGATCTTCTAGTCCAACCCCCAGTTCAAGCAGGAGACCCTGTACTATTCCAGAAAAAGGGCTGTCCAATCTCTTCTTAAAACTCTCCAATGATGGTCCATCCACAACTTCTGGAGATGAACCATCCATTGATTAATTGTTTTCATTAATTCTAGATTGGATCTCTCTTTGATAAGCTTCCATCTATTACTTTTTGTCCTGTCTTCAGATGCTTTGGGGAATAGGAGGACCCCTTCGTCTCTGTGACAGTGCCTCACGTTTTGGAAGACTACTATTATGTCACCCTAGTCCTTTTCTTTGTTTTAGATCATTTGAAAACAATACTTTTAGGTCATCTGGACTCCCCTCTACTTTTTAGGAGATCCCAGGGATGTGTCATTGTCATTATCTCCTCAAGTCAAGCATGGCAACAGCTGGATCCCTCCCTCCCTGCCACCCAGCTCTGCTTGCAGTTGTTACAATAACTAGGCATATCCCCGGAGAGGAAGGACTGAGCAGAATCTGCTGTTTGTACATGTTCGTGAAACTGTTGGTGCTATGTTAGACCTGTTTGGCATAAATGCCTGGAAAAGCTTTTTCTAGCACTGTTGGAACCTAAGTGTATTCATACATAAACATGGCAAAAGAATGAATATAGATCTAAACTATGATAGTTCTGAGCATTGATCTGAATACTTTGGGGATTGATACGGGAAAGATGGCAATATACTGAAGGGCAAAATTCAAACAGATGCTACAAATGTCAGCATTTCTTTTAGAAAATGCGAAAAAGAAATAATAAATGCAGTGAAAATGTTTAAAGATGGTAAATGATGCATGTGTTAAAAGTGCAACTCCATAAATGTTAAAATATGGAATCCGTTTGATCTCTTCCTTTACAATTATTACATGAAGTTATTTACTGGCTGGGGATATATTATCATCAGGATGAGGATGGTATTATATTATCTTTTGACCCCAGGCTAGACAATGTAGTAGGTCATTCTTGTCATCTTTCAGTTCCATTGTAATTTCTTGGTTTAATTGTTGTGAGCCACCATAAATTCTTCAGAATCAGGTGCCATACAAGTTTTAATAACAATAACAACAACAACAACAACAACAACAACAACAACAACAATGGATTGGTTTGGGTGTGAAAATTGCACTGATGTCTGATTAGTGACATAAGAGTAGCAAAAGGAAATATAATAATAGCAAAGCCAAAAATTACAGGGGTGGATTCATTTATAAAATGTCCTTGGGAAACTCTGAGGGCAGTGAACAAAATTTGGCAAGTACAATGTGGTTTTATACTACCAGACCTGATTTTTAATTTTCAGAAAATTATTGCAAAAGGTATGAGCTTGAGAAGGAATGTTTATTCTACTTTTTTTTTTAATTTAGAGAAAGCATATGATAAAGTAAATAGACATGAGTTGTAGAATGTTTTCTCCAAATATGAGGGATATTTGATGGAAGAAAAGCATGGAGAAATATATACAGAATGCTTACTAATTTTGCTATTAGTATTTGAAAATAGCATCAAATGTTCAGCAATAATCTTTTAAGTTGCAATTTTCTAAAAAAAAATGATAGATTCTATTTTATATGTAGCTCAAAATGTTTAATTTCATTTAAATTGCAATCTGTTCTGGCATGGAATACATTTCCATTGATAAGTTATTTTTATAAGTTGCATTAACAAATTAGCCATTAGAGATATGAATGTCACACATATCAACAAAGCCTCTGAAAATAAGCCCAGTGTTTTATAATTTAATGCACAATACAGAAGAAATGTATAAAGAATGCCAGGTGAAAGATTGTGGGCTTTTATATAAATGCACTTCGCATTTCCATATTTTAACATGTGCAGCCTATAATAGTTGTTGAAGAAGATGCCTTTTATGAGATCATGATATGGAAAAAAAAACACCTAGTGTTAATAGCACCTTCTGCATTTTCGACACCCCTTCAAACATTTTGATTTCAGAGAAGTTGGGAAATATTTTCTGATAGAATTTTTCTTCAGAAAGGAATTGTATTTAAAAGACAGATGGTACAAATTATGCAAAACATGTAGGCAGGATGATCTAAACTTGCATTCAGCATCTCAGAATAATAGGTGTCTTTTTGATAGTCATATTTTAAAGACATAATATACAAGTCTTGTTAGTTGACATGCTAAATCAATAAGACTAAGATCCATAGCTAAATTCAGGGTTTCTCCTACTTCACAATGTTACGGATTTTGGACTTCAGAATTTCCCAGCTGGCATGTCGAGAGGCATTAAATTGTCATGGTTGAGAAACTCTGAGTTAGTTGTTTGTCGGACAGACTGTTATACTAGTTCTGTGCAACACTTCAAATCCACAATTATACCTTGGAGGGCCATATGTAGCACTTCACTGTAAAATTTTGAAACTAAATTTGCTTTTATTCGGGTCCCACAAAGAGGATAATCTAAATTATAATATAGGTAGTCCTCTACTTAGACCACAATTGAGTCCAAATTTTTTGTTGCTAAGTGAGACAGTTGTCAAGTGAATTTTCCCCCATTTTACAACCTTTCTTGCCACAGTTTTTAAGTGAATCTCTGCAGTTAAGTTTGTAACATGGTGGTTAAGTGAATTTGGCTTCCCGACAGACTTTACTTGTCCAAAGGTTGCAGAATATAATCACATGACCCCAGGATACTGCAGCAGTTCTAAGTATGAACCAGTTGCCAAGCATTTGGGTTTTGATCATGTGACCATGGGGATTGTGAACTGTTGTAAATGTGAAAAATGGTCATAAGTCCCTTTTTTTCTGTGCCATTGTAATTTCAAATGTTCAGTAAATGAACTGTTGTAAATTGAGGACTCACTGTAATTGTTTATATCAACAGAAATCTAACAGCAATGTCTTGGCATGGATTAGCTCTCTTCTTAAATATCTATAGACCTCTCACATCCTGGATATAAATTGTTTCAACTTCTACCCTCAAAATGACGCTATAGGGCACTGCACACCAGAACAACTAGACACAAGGACAGTTTTTTCCTGAATGCCATCACTCTGCTAAACAACTAATTCCCACAACACTGTCAAATCATTTACTAAGACTGTATTACTATTATTCTTTTCATCCTTCCTGGTATATATCTCTTCAAACTTTTGACTATAACAATGTTGCTTGTATCTTTACGATTTATATTATTTTATTTGTTCCTAGTATGATTTGATTGTTTATTGTAACCTACGACTATCACTAAGTGCTGTATCTTGATTCTTTATGAATATGTATTTTATTTTTCTTTATGTACACTGAGAGCATAGGCACCAAAGACACATTTTTCTGTGTCCACCCACACTTGGCCAATAAAGAATTCTATTCTGTTCTGTTCTGTTCTGTTCTGTTCTATTCTATTCTATTCTATAACAGATTCCAGGAAAATATGGTTTCCCTTTTAGTTTAATGACTTGTAGACAATTGCTGTGTTCATTGCCTCTATAGCTGAAGCCACTTGTGAAGTGTTGTACAGCCCAGTTTCACACTATAATTCTCTGACATGTATATTTCCAGTTACTGTCCATGGTATGTGATTCAAAGCCAAATATCTATTGTGTTTTGATTGCCTTCAACATGCAGTTAAATAGAAAGGTAGAGTATAAATCAGACACATGAACAATCAATGACATCTTTGGATTGTAATAGGAGGATACATTATAGCAATGTAACCATTAATAAGCATCAGTCAATAGTAATGAAAAAGACCAATTCATTCATTCATTAAAAAGGCTTGATTGGATGGGAAAAGCCATGAAAACTCAACTCTGCTTAAAGTTGAGTTAAAACATATTGGGTTTTTTTAAAAGTAACCCTCCTTAAAACATACTGATTTTGAAAACCCCAGCATATTTAAAGATATTATTTTTGAAAACTCTTAATTTAAGTAACTTTTGATGAAAAAGTTAAGTCTGGCTCATCTTCAAATTTTCAAATAAATGGTTTTGTAACAGAAATAGCATATTTTGTGAGGTTTTTTTTAAAGAAATGGGGGGAAATTAAACCCTGAAATTAATAAAAAGAAGGGGGAAAAGCATTTGTACTAATTAATAGCCTGGGCTATACTTTTACTGTTTTCATTCCTTGTCGAATAAAATTAAATCTTTCCATGATCCTACACAGTAGATTTGAAGTAGAACAACGGACTTAGATCTCACATTTATAAGTCCTATTGTCTTAATAGACAAAAAAGAAAAACAAAACTAGAAAAGAAACAGGAGAAAATTAAGTTTAATAACCTGAAAGTGCTTATTAACATTCTAATATTAATAAATAGTTATGCATCCAACAGCTCTTATTAAACATATGTTTATGTATGTAACATAAGGACAGGCTCTAATTCCTCTGCAGATTGTTAACGCTAATTCTCAAAACTAAAGCAAACATTATATCATTACATCCAAGTTTTATTTTGCATAATTCATTGCTGAAAATGAAACTGATTTTATAATGAAATAGTTATGTTTTTCTGGGTCTAGCTCAAATGACAAAGCTTACACTAGAGTATTAATAGCTGCATTGTTATCCCATGAAGTCACTGTTTAATGGTACCATTAAATAATTATATAATTTTGTGGAGTCATTAAGAAGTCAAATTCAACTTGGACATTTTACTACACACTTTCCCCCCCCCCCCTCTTCAGCCACAAACATAACAAAAATGCATTGGGTAGGCATGAATGTTGCATCAAATATCATTCTAAACTGAGCCTAAACCCCAAGGATATTGTTAAGAGTTAGAGATTTATGGTACTTGAAATGTTTCATTTCCTACAAAGGTTATCTGGTATGGCAGCAACAGAGGCTCCTTATAGCACATACAAAACTAGATTGAAGAAGAATATTCTTGGAGCTGAATTCAATACCTGGTTACTAATTGGACACGACCATCTAGGGTTTGCCTCTATGATCTCTATATTCTATATCAGGGGTCCCCAACCCCCCCCCCTGTCCCCCACGGGGCCATGGCCTGTTTGAAACTGAGTCACGCAAAGCTCCTCTCATTCAAGCGGAGGACACTCAAATAGAGGGTGTTGGCGCTCGGACATAAAGCTCCACTTACACAAGTGAAGCTTCGAACGTGAGCACGCTCTGTTCATGCATGAAGCTGCATTAGTTGAAAGGCTCACTCCAATGGAGTTGTGTGTGAATGTATGCACCTGCCATTTACACATACAGACACACATTGCCAGGCCAGGCTGCTGAAACGGAAAGGTTGGGGACCGCACTTCCAGGTTTCTATATAAATTTATCAATCCATCTCCAGTCCTGGTATTAAAACTAATGGCCTCCCCTTCTTGTCCTAATCAGGTCCAACAGATTTTCCAGGATTAGCCAAGGCGCACACACTTGCTGTGAAGGAACAACAAACTACATTCCTACAGGGTTTTTTTTTTCCATTTCCCCAAAACTTAGAGATTAGCAGATTTTGGCTATTTGATTTAAGGAAGTCAAGGTTCTATGAGAATAATATAGGTCAGTCCTCAGGAAGAAATTAACATTCATTTACTATTTAAATAAATAAATAAATTATCTATCTATCTATCTATCTATCTATCTATCTATCTATCTATCATCTATCTATCTATCTATCTATCTATCTATCTATCTATCTATCTATCTATCTATCTATCTATCTATCTATCTATCTATCTATCTAATTCTGGAACGCCTCAAGCAATTTCAACCAAACTTGGTACACAGATTATTTACTCTCTGGGAAAAAAATAGTGTGGGGTGTAAGACTGTGTGTTCTATTAAGATACAGCCTATTGTGCCTTAAAATGGCTTCTACCATACTGCCATAAAATGGCTTCTACTGTACAGCGCAGTGGAGTTGCCATGGTAATGACTTCACAGTACTTCACAAGACGGCTCCATCTGGTAAGAGGGAAAATCCAACATTAGAAATTATGATTGGGCCAGACATTTTCATCACGGCTTTGGTTATTTATGAGGAGAAATGTATGGCCAAGATCAATAAAACATTACTGCAACTTGGTGTGCCTGCACCATTACGAGACCTACATGATGTACTTCACGGAGATTACATACAAGAAAAGAACTACAATGTTGAACAGTTTAGTGCAAATATCCTAGACAAGAAGCCACTTCTAAATCAAGATTTCAAAAAAGCATACCAAATGATCATGGATTAGCTAGCGAAACAAGATGGTACCACTTTTTTTGATGCTTCTGGGGGCACAGGGAAAATTTTTGAACTAATGTAATTGTCACTGAAATCAGGGCTTTTCTTGTCTAATACAGGATTAGGATTAAATAAATAGCTGATGCTGGGTTATCAGCTAGTTACAAATAAAATGAGGTTAGCTTATAAAGATGAGAAGTGATTTTAAGAATGAATCAAAAATATACATTGAATATTGTGCCTTACACTGCCAAAGACTTGGAAGAGTCACAGTGATATTTCTTATAAAAATTTGTATAATCTTTTAAATAAACAACAGGAGCCAGAATACAAGGTATACCATGAATGCAAAAAAAATGCATATTTTGCTTGATTTCATTTTATTTATCTATTTTATGTATTTATCTAACAGATTTCATTCTTTCCTTCAGTGCATGTGTTTTCTCAGAGGCACACAATACAACAACACACTATTCTAGAAGACAGTGAGCTGTATTTTCTGACCACTATTTCAATCTAGTAAAATAATTGTGTGGGTTGTTTTTTTTAAAATCCACTGTAATGAAACATTCTACCAGGAATGACTATATGTAGACGTGAAGAGTGATCTACAAAAACTCATTTCTTAATAGTGCAAAATGGTAAAAGAGAACACATCATTTTTTTTAAAAAAGGAAGCTTTCAATAAGATTATAGATCCCATCAAACCTTCCTTACAATCCAAACAAAGCTGCCTTCCTTCTGGTCATTTTCTCTGACTCTCTCTTATGGTCCTCTTGCTTTATCAGTTCATCAATCTGAAACAGGATATTCTAATAAATTGCTGTACTAAAACTTAGCAGAGCAAATCCTTTACACTGCAAAACCAGCAAGAAACGCCACTTACTGTTCCCAACAGTATTGGTTTCTGAGTTTGTGCTTACCATCTGCAAAGCACTCAGATCTGTTCAGTTTCAAAATTCTTCACTGGCCAAAAATATCTTACAATTGTCCCAACCCCTCCAAAAAACAAGTCACGTCCAACTTGTTGCAGCATGAAGATACCTTACCAACCCTTTTTGAGATACATATCTTCATAATGTTACCTCCATCTCATCCCCAGTCCACTGCTAATGCAGAGTAGGGCTATATTTAATTCTTTCAGTTTGGAAATGGTGCTTCCCATGTGGACAATCTAAAATGCCTCAGAAATTATGTGGTCGATCGGCAGTGAAAATGCTATCTTTCCATCTGGTCACCTCTCATTGCCATCCATGGCCTTTTTAGCTTTGGCTGAGACAGAGAGAACAAACTCCTGGTATGCACAGCCTATCTGGACTAGAAGACCTCCAAGGTCCATTTCTCTTCTCTTCTCTTCTCTTCTCTTCTCTTCTCTTCTCTTCTCTTCTCTTCTCTTCTCTTCTCTTCTCTTCTCTCATCTCTTCTCCTCTCCTCTTCCTTCCCATCCCATCCCATTCTGTTGGGGATGGGTGAGAGTTGGACAGGCACATTTTTAACTTCTTTGGGGCAAATATATATTTGGAATCATGGCAGATTGCTTTGAAAGACAAGACAATAACAAGACTTCCAAGATGAGGGCAAATCCCCAAGCGAACTGCATTCTGGAATAGGATGTCAACCAACTCTTAATAAACAGGCTTGAAGCAAAAGATCAGCTGGATCATTTTCCTGATAAGCACCTATTTTGCTCATCTTTTAAGCAGAGGTTGGAAGTTACAAGACTTTTTTTTTCTGATTTGATTTGATTTTGACACGATACATTTTTTCCTCCTTCCACGTTGATGAAAATTCAGATTTCTGTCCATTCAAAGTACTAGTAGGCAACACTTCTAAGTGTTGGAAAATGATTTCCTATCCTTCAACCTCTGCTAATATTATGGGAATATGGATCTCTCATTCTCCTTCATCTACCATGAGATTAAGGATCAATATTTCCAATACAATAAACAAATTAAAAAACTGATTCTGTCTGTCTGTCTGCCTATCTAAAAGACATGTAGAACACAGTGCAAGATGGGTGGACATGCAGTTTCCTAATTTGTTCCTCTCTTATCCCCAATATTGTCACAAGATTAATCTTTCCCATTGTGCATTTCAGTATATTTATCACCACCAAGAAATACTTAAACTTCTGCTGAAAACAAAGAAGGAGAAAGGAAGGAGAATCACATGCAGCTAAAACACCCACTATGTTGCAAATTGGGTGTGCTTCCATTAAGAAACAACTTCAAGAATTCACAACAAACAATGTTAAACTAGAAGTATGAAGAATTGGTATGAACCTACTTGGAAATACCAATTGTGGAAATCAAGTTTAGTATAACACATGCTGAAATAATCATTAGCTACCAACAGCTTGCACAAAAGCTCAGAAAACCTTTCTATTATCCCTCAGTCTTGATTGCATTAATTGCATTTTTTTAATTTAGTAGGGTCTACAAATCACCATTTCATCAGTCAATGGATAACAAACACCATGACTTTTTTCCCCTCTTCTGAAAATTAATGATTTCAATTTATGCCAACTCAATAGCAAGTATTCAGCCACCAACCAGCTAATATTTGCAATCTAAACATTTAGCAGCAGGTTTTTACATTAGTAACAGCAAGAATCTGCTTGGAAAAGTTGACTGAAAATAAATTATTCTCATTTAAGAGGTCCTTAAGGCCAAAAGTGCTTTATCCGCCTAACAATGTTTGAACAAGCACCATATGATATCATCAAGATTAATATTAATTGATATCTATTGAGAGATCTCTGTATAATATTAAGCAGTTTCGAGTTTTTTAGAATAATCATGCATGCAGAAAGGTGTAAAGGAAAGAAGTTTAAAAAGTGATTTGAAATGATCTACACCGAGTCTCGGCTGTTACAAGCATTATCATTACCCATAAACTCATAAATACAAAAGAAATAATGAATAAATCCAAGATATTTCTACCCTGTCATCTAAAGAAGTCTCCCGATGAGAAAGTTAAAAATGCAGCGAACTTCTCTCATCGTGTGAGTAGTGAAAACCTCGTTAGTGCTGGGAATAAAGAGACTCATGAACTCAAGATAAGTATAAATAGCAAATATACTATTTTAAGAAAAAGAGGAACTGATTCTCTTTATTATCTAACATTACTGTCTCGCTCATCATCCTTTGTCATCAACAGTATTTTTCTCTTTCAGAAATTCAAGGGACTTGTCAGAAACCCTTTAGATGTCTGTCCAAGCTGGTTAATAATGGGCTCTCAATGATAGCTATTGAATTATTACTGTGATTATAATAATGCCTTTTTGAAGGAAGAGTGATAGACACAGAATTGTCTATTTCAGTTGGTGTTCATTCATGGGCCTAACTATGACATATTTTGTTATTGAAGTTCTTAGATGGTTAGGCATAGACTTCTATCTATGCCTATGCCTTGTCTGTAACTTTTACAGACAATATGAAGGAGTAGTAGACAGACTCATATCAACTTCAGACATTTGGGGTTGAAATGGATTAACAGATTCATTTCACTGTGGTGCCTGAAGGAGATGATGGTAATCTTGACAGGCTGGACAGAAAACAGAGACTATTCCCTGCCACATCCCTGTTTCTCCTCTTCAGTTTGCACATTCAAGGTGCTGATCAAACTTCTAGAAGTCAAAGTCACCATTTTGAAGGCTGTAAAGTGGTTGAACTACATTATGTCGGACTAAATTTGAGGAAGCTTGGAATTTCTCAAAATAATAATAATAAAACCCTTCTTACCAATGACATGCCTGAATCAGAGCTTATATTATTATTATTATTATTTTACTTCAACATCTGAAAATATATGTCTATTTTCAGCCATCATGGTCACCATGTAGGGAACAAAGGGCCAGTAAAAATAATAATGGGGATCCTGGCCTGGAGACGTAACCATAAATGTTGGTGGATCTGTTCATCATTGAAACATCTTTTCAATCACCCTCCATATTTCCAGTGTCTTTCTCCCAGCTTGGAACTGAACCAAAGGGAATTTCTTCCAACATTTGGGGGGGGGGATCTACTATGTAGTTGCTAAGAGTTGACATTGAGTTGATGGAATAAAATTGTAGCTACATCTCTGGAACAATTAGCCATAAACTGTATATGCCCAGCAAATGATAAATTATCTGAGGGTTTAAACCAAAGCTTGAAATTTTGAAAATTGAAAAACCCAGGTTTATTTGTCCTTACTGTGAGACCATTAAGATTGTTAAGATGTTGAACAAAAAGCTCAGCGGTACACTAACATACCATGGCAGGAAACATTGTAAGTACTGACAAGCATGACAGTTTTATATGAAGGAAGAAGCTATGCATAAGTAAAATGCTAGACTACTTTTTAATTTCTGTCTTAAATAAAGTATTGTTTTCATGTCAAAGTTTTCATGAAGCTGATATTCTTTTTTTCTTTCATCTGCATTTAAATACAAAGCATTCAACTTGTTACTCAATGCAGTATTTGAAAATGTCCAAAGCTGGTATTATCTTTACATACAAAAATTATATTTTCCAATTGTGGTCTAGAAAGCATTTCATTTAAATGCAGATTCTGACTTTTAACTGAGTAAATTGTCTCTTTTGAAATACGAATGGCAGATCAATTGTTATTCCAAAGCAGCACATGAAAGACAATGCCCGGGTTATAAAATCTGAATAAGATTCCCAATTATGAAGGAGCCAATCCAAAGAGAACACTGATTCCATTAAGTTAACTTTTCAAAAAGTTTTTTTTTTTTAATTGAGAAAGAATGGTAGACACAAAGCCAAAAGACACTGATGTCAGTATCTCAAGTGGTTTCCTAAAATTTTCCTCGTGTTGTTGGAAGCATTCATGAATTAAATCGATGTTACTATTTTTTTTCAATAGGGATGAATGAAAGGCTTCATCTGAAATCGTATTTTTCCTCTAAGTCCCTGTAGTTTTCTGCCCAACTTATTTCCAAAGCAGAATTAATTAAAAATGAGCTTTAAATCTGTCTAGAATCACTTGCATCTCAGAATCTGTGAGGACAAACTGTAACAATGCTGCTTTCATATTAAAATGCCTGCTATTCTATATCTTCATTCATCTATGTGTTCAGAATAGATTGAAAATATTCATTTCTTTATGAATATATTGCCCAGCACATTTTCCACTGCAATGTGATATGCTTTACTGATTAGATTAAATCCACTCCTCTGCTCACAACAGAATATCAGACTCAAAAGTTTGAGCTTGGACAACCTAGAACTACGCCACCTACAGCCTGACCTAAGCGTAGTACACAAAATTATCTGCTACCTGTCAATGACTATTTCAGCTTCAACTGCACTAATACATGAGCACACAATAGATAAAAACTCAAGGCAAACCAATCCAAACTCGATTTCAGAAAATATGACTTCAGCAACAAAGTGGCCAATGCCTGGAATGATATCCTCAAACTCCCACAGTTTCAACCTTAAACTGTCTACCATGGACCTCACCCCATTCCTAAGAGGTCTGTAAAGGGGGCATGCATAAGCGCACCAACGTGGCTACTGTCCCTGCCCATCTATTCTAGCAACCTCTTCTTACAGTGGCACAGCAAAGCTCACTAATCTCCCAGCAGATGGTGTTCAGAACAGCAATCAAAGCTAATAGCCATTGGTCCCCATGACTTCCATGAATAAGGCCAACCTTTCTTTGAATCAGCAGTACATCTTGTGGTAGCTAACAACAAAGTTTAACTACATATTGTGTAAAAGAAAGATAGTTTTCTCTCTCTTGATTCTTACAGGATTCAGTTTCATTAGATGACCTCTAGTTTTAGTATTTTGGAAGGGGAAAATAGGTTCACCTTGTCTATTTATCCACATAATTTATACATGTAATTGCGTACACCTTAATCATGCCCCCTATAATTTACCTTCTTTTTAGTCTAAAACCCCCAAATGTTGCCAACTCTTATTCCAGCCTCTTTATCATCTTAGTTGCCTTCTTCTGCACCTTCTTTATTACCACTGTATCAGTGGTGGGATTCAGCCGGTTCACACCTATTCGGGAGAACCGGTTGGTAGCTTTCTAAGCAGTTCGGAGAACCGGTTATTGGAAGAAATCTTTTGTCGTCCCCCCCCCCCCCACTTTACAGGGCTAATCCTGTAAGGAAGGCAGGAAGGAAACATTCTGGTGTTGTTTCTAGCCTAATCTTTATTGCCCTGCTTACAGAAACTGCCTCTCCAGTTAACCCTTATTACCATTGTAACAACTAAGGCGAAGTGCCCATCGACCTGAGTGAAATTAACTCCAGCATGTCATTGCCCCTTTTTACAGTAGATGGACACTGTGTCAAAATCTTCAAATGAAAAGAGGTCCCCAGCAGATAAAATTATTGGCCAATTCTATGTCATTTTTCAGTAAAACATGAAGGAGTCAGAATAGTCTAGGTTTCCATTTGCTACATGAATATTGATCCAGGTTTTCTGCTTAAAAATAGCAGAAATAACATATAAATTAAATAGTTTTCAGAAGAATTACTAAAAGAACTAAAGGGGGAAAAGAGCTAAATCTTTAACTGCAGTATTCTATGCACCTTTCTTAATATTTTTCATTGCATTCTGATTTCTGATAATAAAATGTCAACATAAAAATATAAGCTCAGTTTGACAGAGACATTCAAGATTTGATGAACATCTAGAAATGGTAAATTTATAACATGGTGGTATGTCAATATCGTATTACAAATATTGATTCCTTCCCTCCCTGCGCAGATATTAAATTAAAAAGAAAACATGGGCTGTCATATAATCTATCAGTGTGATATTCATGAATTGCATCAAATAATAAACTTTCCAATTATCCAGTTTGGCCAGTTTGACATTTATATGATGGTACATTTTGTCCTAACACTTGACCTTTAAGGTTTTTTTCCCCCCATGGGAGTTAGCACTTACATTTTGCTCCATTAACAGAATCAGACTAGAAAATATTGTACATAATCAAACAGAAGCTATTACAATAGCTTCCCCAACATCAATACAGCTCTTTTTCTCCCTAATGGTACAAGCAATGTCAAACTTATAAATAATGTTTCTTAATGGAATTGAACGCCGTGCAATGATAAAACAAGATCTATTCCAACTCTGTTATTCTGTTAAAGTAAAAAAAGTTGCACTGCTATTAAGTTTTGTTTTAAAGTATATTGTTTCTGGCAATTAAACCTTTGCAGCTTGTTGTGTCTATCACACTTGATTTTCCCAGTTGTTAGGAGAACAATAAAATTTTGGACTCTAACATTGTAAGATAATGTTCCTGCCAGTCCCATTCAATATAAAGTAACGGAAGTTTCTTTAGTAATTTTTTTTTCCCAAAGGGGAAGATAAATTCTTGTGACTAGAATTTAATTTTCTTCCATGCAGTTTTCTTACCAGACAGCCAGTGGCTTTTCTTATGAAATGGTCAGTGGCTGGATCTAAATGCCTGCCTTATATTGCATAATCATCTCTCAGCATGCAACAGCTTTCCTAATTTCAGATTTCTGTGCAATCCAGTCAGCTGACATCAACTTGAAATTCCTCCCATTTAACTTTACAATTGTAGAATCATAGGGCTGGAAGGATCCTTGGAGGTCTAATCCAATGCCCCTCTCTAAGGCAGGAGTCCTTATATCATCCTGGACTAATATTTGTCCAATCTTTTCTTGAAAACCTCCAGCAATGGAACACCCACAAATCCAGGACACAAGCTGTTTCATTGATTAATTGTTCTTACTGTAAAGAATTCTCATTCATTTCAGGTTGAACTTTAATGAGTTACTCAATGGTGATCTAGGAGGACTCCTAGATCCTGTCACATTTACTACTGTTGAGCCAAGTACTTTTGCCGATTCTATAGCCATGCATTTGGTTTTTCTTGCCTAAATGAAGGACCTTACTTTTCTTACCACTGAACTGAATCCAGTTGGCTAGGATGCTCAATTCTGTCAAAGCCCTCCTGAATCTTGAGTCTATCTTCCAAAGATGATTATCTTTTGGTAATCACCTTGTTCATTTGTAGGCGATTCTCACAAATCCACTGCTTTCCTTTCTAGATTTTCCTGGGTATTAACATCAAGCTCATAGACCTGCAGTTCCATTGACTCAAATGAAGAGATAGAAAGAACTGTTAGGACCTAGTTGAAGAAACACGGAGTTCTTTCATGGCAGCTGAAGGATCTTTTCCATCATGGGCAGAAGTAGGTACAAAATAGTGATGATTATTTGCAGAAGTAAATATAGGTAACAAAATAGCTTACTTCAAAGACTGTTGTCCTGTTTCATTTATTAGAATATCCCTACTTTAAACTAAAATTATGGTAACGAAGGCATTAACTAACATTCAACACTCATATTTATGTATTTATGAATAATTAATGCAGAAGCTTTAAAAAGCTTCTGGACAAAGTACATTTTGTTCAAATTGAACAAAACATGCATCTGAAATAAATTCATATAGGAATTATCCATTAACATGCTCTAATCTGAAAAGATTGCTGTTCATTTTGAAATTATTTTCCATTCTTCCTTCCCTAAAGTGCATGTGGGCCAGCTGTGTTTTCCACAGATACTCTGTCTTAATTGTAAATTGAGACAAGTACACGAGTCTGGTCACCAGAATGCTTGAAATATGCTTTAGAAGCTACCAGATGGACATTTCTACCATTCTGAGATAAACAGCGCCATGTTCCAGAAGCATAAAACAAACAAATTACACAGTGAATGGAAAAGGGCAAAGGATAAATCACTCATTGCGAGTAATAAGCTATCTGCCAGCAATAGCTTTGTAAAGGATAGGGAACGTTTATTTTAGTATTCTGTCCACAAATATTTCATAGGGAAAACCTCTGAAATGACACATTGAAACCCATCAGTATAATAAGGGCTGAGACTGAGGATGTCAGATAGCAAAAGAGTAAAAATGAAGCACTCCAGCCAAAGAGGGTAATACCAGTGATCAACCTATTTTCAGATCTGTTTGAACTTTAAGATGAACAAGTTTAAAAAGTAAAGCAGAGAAATAGTGGTTTCCTTATTGCTTTATAAACTTAACTTCTTGTTATTATGAGGTTTCAGGAAATCCTAAACTATCCTTAGGTAATCCTCAATTTGCTTATTAGTGCAGCTGAACTAATAGTAGTACCCTTAGCTGAATTTATACAATTTATCCATCTCAAAAACGCAACAGCTCCTGAAATGCAAGCAGTAGGATCACTAACTATTATAAGGAGTGGCAGCACAGAGCATTCCTTCCAGGTTTCTAAGGCATCACTGCTGTCTATTAGTATATTCATATTCATTTGTGTCCCTGGAATAGATTGGTCAAGTCAACCAACACGGATGCAATATGAAGAAAGAAGCAATGGGATAAACCAGGGGTGGGATTCAGCTGGTTCGAACTGGTTCAGGCAAACTGGATATTAATTTTAATCTGGTTCACCAAACCTGTAGTTAGAAGCACTGGCTGACCCCACCCACTCTGTCCTGCCCCTCCCAGGAGTCTCCACATGGCCTGTTCATTATGCTAGGTAAGTGCAGGACCCACGCAGAGCCTGGGGAGGACAAAAAACTGGCCTACTGGAAGTATTGGAAGTCCAGAAATGGGCCCATTTCTGGCCTCCAGAGCCTGTGGGAGTCTGTTTTTGCTCTCCCGGAGGTTCGACAAAAGCCTCCAGAGCCTAGTGGGGCAAAAAAAACGGGCCTACTGGAAATCCAAAAATGGGTCCATTTCTGGATTCCAGAGCCTGTGGGAGGCTCGAGGAAAGCCTCTGGAGCCTGGGAAGGGTGAAAATGCCCCCCACCATGGTGCAGGAAGCCAACTAGGCCAAACCCTATGGCCACACCCACCCAGCAATTGGGCAGAGAACTGGTTGCTAAAAAATTTCAATCCCACTCCATTAAAATCTGAGCACAACACACCCCGTGCTAATCAAATAATGAGCTTTATTAAGGGGAAAGACAGCAATCAATAAAAGAAACCAAGGAGGTGTTAGATTTAATGTCCAAGTCTTGATCTAGGTGCTATAAAAAAAAAGCTTTATCTAAAATTCTGCAGGAAAAAAAACTGTTTTTCCTATCCGTTCTCATTCAATTTCATGTTGTGTTTGAAAGGTATTTCAAAGGCAGAGGCATTTCCATTAAATGTTCATGGGTAGATGTGTGACCTTCTTATGCTTGTTTAGTTTTAAGATGGCCAAGGCAGCATTTGATCTACCATGGTAAAATCTTTCATGGTACAATCCTTATGCCAATGGTCTGTAACATCCAAGGCTTACCACGCTTTGATCTCAAGGAAATGATTTCTTCCACTGGGCCTTTTCCATATGGGCAGGGAATAAGACTTTATAGTGATGAGAGAACAAAAATGAAAGATGAAACCTCCACCAATAAAAGTAAAATCTGAGGCAAAGAATTTGAAAAGTAGAAAACACTTAAGTATCTTTCACCCAAAAAATCTTGACCTGGATAGCTAAAACTATAATATACAACACTGATTATTGTTTGACAATTCCATGTTTAAGACTGAAATAGGCATCTATACAATGATACCCACAAGAAGTTCTGTCACCCCATAAAAAAGAATGAAAGGAAAACATATGTAAGAGAATAGAAAAGCAAAAAAGAAAATGAGTATATTAAACTCCTCTTAGATTAGAAGATTGGGACTATTTGATCTGCTTGAAATTTAATAGGAATGGCTGAAGAACTACATACTGGAATTAATACTGAGAATGGAAATGCCAGCTTAGTTTAGATAAATGAAGAAACAAACAGTAACATACAGTTAAATATAGCAACTGTCTTGGTAAATCGAAGTTGATTTTTATAGAGATTTGGAAAGGATTTGGAAACTGAAATACTTGAGTGATAATAATGTTAGTACTCCTTAACATTAATTGGTGGCAAACATGGAGTTCAATGAACTATTGTATCTTTTTTGTCATGAACATAGAGCAGATTTATTTGAACAGATCATCAGTAAGAGAACAGGATGACAGACTATCAACAATCTCATTAACTATGCTAATAGGGCATCTCTAAAAGACAGATGAGTAATAGATGATTCATTTTAAAGAAACCATTTATTAATCATCCATAAGAGAGGATCATAGCTGCATATTACTTACACCGTGACTAATATTTTGCTAAAATAAAAAGTGACAATGTTCTTCACCTAGGTAATGAAAAAAAATATGTAAAGAAAAATGTAAAAATGGCAAATTAAAACTTGAAGAGTTTGCTTTGTATCCCTAAATATGAAAAGAGGTAACTGTAAAGACCACCACAAATCAAACTCAATTCTTGACTTAACCTTATCCGTATAGTTTTAATGATAGGAGTACAGAAATAATTATTTTCTCCAGGATGTCTTTTACATTTCAAGTTTAGCCAGAAATCAACAGTTCTGTAACATCATAGTAGTCCTTCATCAATCAAAAGGTGGTTGTTTTTTTTTTTAAAAGGGACATCATTATTTAATAGGAATGCAGGAAATACTACCATAAAATCTGCTTTGCTCTGGCCATCTGGAATTCTGTATTCCATTGAAGATATTCCAATTATCAGAAGCTTAGGGGAGGGGTTCCACAATAGGAATGAAGGTCCTATAAGGCAGGGGTCGCCAACCTCTTGTCCATGAATCAGTACCGATCTGCAGCATGCTACACAAACAGAGCCCCATTCGTGTGATGCATGTCCTCTCCTGTCCACGGAAAATCCTCTCTCCACAGAATCCATCCCTGATGCCCCTGCTATAAGGATTAGTTAAAGATTAGTTGTCAATCAGAATAGAGCTGGAAGGGACCTTGATGAGCTAATGTTGGAAAATCAGCTTCCACTTCATATGTTTAACATTCGCGGCTATACTAAAGTCACAAATGGAACAATTGCTTTGCAGAATGAGGAGTTGTGGGGAAAAAAGGGATAGTTTTGTGTGCTTATAATGCCCGCGCCCAAGACCTTGTTCTTGCACAGAGAAGGGAAGTCCTGCAATTGATCAGAAATATATGTTCAATCAATCAGAATATAACTGGAAGGGGCCTTGGAGGACTTCTAGTCCAACCCCCTGCTCAAGCAGGAGACCCTATACCATTTCAGACATGTGGTTGTTCAGTCTTTTGTTAAAAACCTCCAGTAATGAGTCAGCTACAATTTACCAAGGCAAACTGTTCCACTAGTTAATTGTTCTCACTGTTAATTGGCTTCCCCTTAATTCCAGGTTCTTCTCTCCTTGATTTGGTTCCATTCACTGTTTCTTGTCTTGCCTTCTAGTGCTTTGGAAAATAAATTGACCGCCTCTTCTTTGTGGCAACCTCTCAAATACTGGACTAGTGCTATCATGTCACTCCTAGTCCTTCTTTTCTCTAGAATAGCCAAACCCAATTCCTGCAACTGTTCTTCATATGTTTTTGTCTCCAGGCCTTTAATCATCTTAGTTGCTCCAAATCCTCAACATCTTTTTTGTAATGTAGCGGCCAAAACTGGATGCAATATTATAAGTGTGGTTTTATTAAGGATTTTTAAAATGGTACTAATACTTCACACAATTTTGATTCCATGCCTCTGTTTATACAAGTTAAATTATGCAAGTCTTAGTATTCCCTTTGACATTCTAAGGTAGTAAAAGCAGGATTTTGTAGAAGCATGATAGGAAGAGTATTAATACTTTTGAGGTTTGATGTTGGAGAAGACTCCTTAGAACACTGTCAAGAAAACAAACAGTGGTCCATTGAATGAATTGACCCGAAGTTTTCACTAAAGGCAAAAATTACAACCTCATGTTATCCTACTTTCAACACATTATGTAAAGATGTAGCTCTCTGAAGTTCTAATGCTGAGGAAGTTGGAAGGACCAACTTTCAGTGCCACTGAAATTGAGCCATGTACCTTGGTGATGACCAAGGTACATGGCTCAATTTCAGTGGCACTGAGTGTACCATTGAAGGACTTGAAGGAACAGGTATTGTTTACCTCATCATGAAGGAAATCTATGTGGTCTCTAAGAATCAAAAACAACTAGATAGCACATTATCTATCTATCATGCTCAGCCCTCAGAAGAGATAACAGGAGAAATACTACTCTTATTTATTGCCCTAGAGGGCAACTTTAGAACCGACTGAGTAAAACTAAAAGGATTTGAAGGAACTTCCTCAACAAGCAGTTAGCTAATGGAAATGGCTGCCAAATGAAATTATGATTTCTCCTTTGCTGGATATGTTGATCATCTGTCACAGAGCTTGTAGTGTATCATTAAAGTAAACAGAAAGCTGCAATAGATTATTTCTAAAGTTCCTTTCAGCGGTACAAAATCAAAGAATCTACAGGCTAAAATACCCTTCCTGAAATTTCTGATCATTATTTTATCCACGCTGTCCAGGAATTATTTGATATTTTATCCAAAACTATCAGCTTGGAGTATCAGACAACAGAAGAGAAGAGGACAATTGTGTTCTCCTTCTGTTTTTCACCTTTGTTTGTTTTTAATGCCTTCGAGTTAGTAATGACTCCTGGTAATGACAGCCTAGTCTGATCTCTGCAGTTTTCTTAGCATAGTTCCAGAAATGGCTTGCCATTGGTGCCTTCCTAGGGCTGAGGGAGAATGACTGGCTATGTGCATAAGGCAGAACTAAATCTCAATTTCACGGATTTCCAGCCTGCTGCTTTAACCACTACACCAAACCATCTCTTTGTTTTTTAGCTTAATGACCCCTTTCTTCTTGCCCTAAATGGCTAAAAATGATTTCTGCAATTTCTTTTCAGTTTGAAAGAAAATATCATGAAAGTTACTGTGCACGTTTTTCTTTTTCTTTTTGGGTGACTAGAATCTGCACTTTAATGTTTCAAGAAATGATAAGAGAGAGGGGGGAGGGGGGAGGGGAGAGAGACATGGGGGATGTATCAGCTATGTGGGGTAGAAAATATTTTTTTCTCATATGGAATAATGTTTCATCGAGTGAAAAAAAAAAGAATCAGACCCTTGAGAATCACATGAACATACTGCTCTGTGTATGTGTGTGTAGTAAATTATATATCTCTATTTCCCTATATCTCTATACCTACCTACCTGCCTGCCTGCCTGCTTATAAATTAGATAGATAGATAGATAGATGATAGATAGATAGATAGATAGATAGATAGATAGATAGATAGATAGATAGATAGGATAGATAGAGACACCCAAACCTGTGTGTGTTTGTGTTTGTGTGTGTGTGTGTGTACTAATTTATATATCTATTTCTCTATTTCTCTATACCTTCCTACCTACCTACCTACCTACCTACCTATAAATTAGATAGACAGACAGACAGACAGATAATAGTGATAGAGACAGGGGTGTGATTCTACCAGTTCGGCCCAGTTCGGGCATACTGGTAGCTCCAAAGATCAGCTGAGAGAGAACCGGTTCGCTCCAACCTTCAGGTGAGCCCGCCTCCCAGCGGGCTATATGCACCTATATTTCCTTGTTTTATAGCCCAGCTGATAGGCATGGCAAAACCGATTGCCACACCTCAGCTCTTTTGGCAGGCCTCAGTTGCAGTAGAAGGTAAATATTTTAGCCTAGTTTAACCCACACGTGTAAAGGGCAAGCTCAGCGAACCGGTTGTTAGATTGGTTGAATCACACCACTGGATAAAGATAGATATAATTTTATCTATGTTTATAGATAAAAAGAACCAGCCAAATGTTCCTTTTGATAATGTTAAGACTATATACATTTTAAAATAACCAAGTAAACAAATGGCTAATTTTCAGAGCAGCGAGCATCCTTCTTGAAATTTGACCTTCAAACTCCATTATATCACTGGTTATTCTATGCTGATTTGATATCCTTGATATGAGCAGAAGCAAGTTAGCTCATATGCCCACCAAGAGACTCTGACCTTTCTGCCACATTACATTGGGCAACAGCAAATCTTCCAGCTGGACCATAAATGAGAAATTTAAGCGAAGGTGATAGCTGCCCGCTCCAATTAAGACAAATGTTGGGACGGACCCAATGGAGAGATGATCAGGATAGCAAAGGCTATAATCTTCCCGTGTTACCCACTGAACAAATGACATGTCAATCTCTTTAAAAAGGTTAGCCAGTTTCAGATGTGTTGCTCAATGTTTCTTGCAAATTGCTTCTGATTCCCGATTAGTTGATTCCTGAAGACATTGGTGCCCTATAACCAGGGGAGAAATTCAGCAGGTTATGACAGGTTCTGGAGAACCGGTAGTGGAAATTTTGAGTAATTTGAAGAACCGGCAAATACCACCTCTGGCTGGCCCTAGAGTGGAGTGGGAATGGAGATCTTGCAGTATCCTTCCCCTGCCACGCCCACCAAGCCACACCCACAGAACCGGTAGTAAAGAAATTTGAATTTCACCACTGCCACTAACCTCAATTGGACTGGCAAAACATGGGCAGGGCAGGGTGATCAAAGCCCATTCCGATCCCATAAAAAAACAGACAATGCTTTCTGGAGGAGGGGGCATGGTGACAAGTGGGTCATTTCAATGGAGAGGCAAAGCAGCAGGGACATCCTAAAAAGCAGTGTCCTCCAAAGAAGTTCACTGGAGGAAAATTATCTCTTTGCCATTTCTGCCAGTGTGTAGGGTAGCCTTCTGAGATAAGTATGGGCTATTCCCCATATCAACCAAGCTTTAGATCAATCCCCTGTCTACAGGTGAACATTTTAAGTGTTGCAGAGCTGACTGGACACACTTGGCCTGCAAGGGGATAAAGCATAGCCAACATGCTGAAAACCTTGAATTGATTATGTGTTATATACTCTGTTCAGTGTCTGAAATCTCTTGAGTAGCCAATTTCCTGTATCTGCCTTAGAGAAAGAAAAGCTATAAAGCCTCCCTCTGCTTGATATGTACTGCACAGAATACACTTTTTTTTTCTATATGGAGAAGGAAGGCAATATAACCGTGTTTGTCCTGCAGCAGAGCTTGAATGCTAGGTTCTGCTTGAGGTTATTGCAATTCATCCAGAGGTCAATAAATATCCTGATTTGATCTCTGCCTAGGGATTCAAAGTCCAATTCATAAAGCACAATATATTTCTCGATCAGCCTGTTTAGATTGGATCACAAATGGACAGTCCTCCCCCCCCCGCCAATTTTGGCTTCTCTCCATTCTTTTTCCCCCAAAATTTCATTACTGCATCATTTTGTTACGTGCGTGAGTAGGCTTGTAAACATATTTCCAGGCGCTTTCTAAAACCATTTCCTACATTTTATCTAATATTATAATTTTTCAATATTATTATTTTTTATTAATGTAAGCCTTTAATATGTGCTTTCCCCCCAGTAAATGCATGCACATTTGCATAGTTGAGAATAGTATCACGAAATAACAAGAAGCGTGAATAACAGAGAATGCCATTTAGTTCATGCACTAGTTTGAATGGTACAATTTGTATGCATATTAAAGTGCAATTTTAAACAGTTTTCCCCAACACAAAGCTGTGTTTTACTGTGATGAGAAATTTCCTTCTTTCATTCTTCTTTTTTTTTTTAAAAAAAACCAGCTTTTATATTCGCAGATATAATTGGGAGGTTTTCTTTCTACCTCTTATGGGAAAATGACAACTTATTTGTAAGATTTGAATGTTTTTGTGAGAGTGGATCAAAGAACAAGAGGGCAAAAATGTTGTATAGGGCTTCTAAGTCTTTTGCCTTCTAATGTGACTCTCTGTACAGTTTTGAGAACACAGGGTGTCTAAAATCCAGGAAACAAATTACAATAAACAATTCCTTTGTATAAAAGTTGATATATCTGACTAAGACAAACCCATTATTGATAATATTGTTAGATAAGCATTTATAATGGCACAGGGGAACGTTTTAGAATAAACATAATTTTATGTCATTTGTAGGCACCAATTTCATACTTTCATACTAAAGAAATATATACCCACATAATTTAATAATGTACAGTTTAACAACTGACTCAGTTTAATAGACGCAGCCTAATTATAAAATGTGTTTATATATGAAAATACAACTTCAGCAAGGTCTGAATGTAGTCTCATCCTAGACAATCATAAAGAGCCAGAACTTTGTTTTTCTGTCTCTATGGAGATGATTAATTAACTAAAAAGAAATTATCAAAGATTACATATGAAAAAAATTACACTGAATCTAGGTAATAATCAGAAGGGGAAAGGAATAAGGCATGCTATAAACTGCTCAAAATAACCTGAGGTAACTTCCGTTATGATACTTTGAATACTCCTCTTTCTCTTTGTGGCTCATATTATTAATCAAGCCCATCATCTGCTACAATTTCAGCCACTAGTGTTCAATTCCTGGATTTATTACTTTTCTAATCTTACATCTGTGGTACATGGTGGCTCAGTGGCTAAGATGCTGAGCTTGTTGATCAGAAAGATCAGCAGTTTGAATCCCTATTGCCGCGTAACGGAGTGAGCTCCCATTACTTGTCCCAGCTTCTGCCAACCTAACAGTTCAAAAGCATGTAAAAATGCAAGTAGAAAAATAGGGACCACCTTTGGTGGGAAGGTAACAGCGTTCCGTGTCCCTTCGGCATTTAGTCATGCCGGCCACATAACCACAGAGACGTCTTCAGACAGTGCTGGCTCTTCAGCTTTGAAACGGAGACAAGCACCACCCCCTAGAGTTGGGAATGACTAGCATGTGCGAGGGGAACCTTTACCTTTACTTAGAACCTAAATTAGGACTGGATTCCATCATTTCATTAGCGCAATCAAATCTCTCTTGTTTTTCATACATATTGGATTAGCACCATCTTGACCATTTGTAATTACTTTGCATGTGTTCCCTAATGATAGACAGCAACCTTAATGTTACACTAAATTCACAAACCAGTGAGTTTGAAGTGCATATAAATGATTGAGCTGGAAGGTGCATTACATTCTTTTCTCCCATCTTAATTTCTGTAAATTTATAAATGTATAATGTGCATCTTTGATGGAGATTGTATTTGATTATTATATTTGCTTGGTGACCTCCATGGACTTAATAAAAATATCAGAGGTGGGAAGCTCCAATAATTTTTACCCTCCTTGTTTGTTTCATCTATCGGAAACCTACAGTATAGGGCAGTCTCAGCGAACCTTTTCGGCACCGAGTGCCCAAAAGATCAGCCACCTGATCTTCGGGTTTCCAGCGCATGCATGCACACCAGCCAGGTAGTCTTCACACATGCCACTACACTGGAAACCCAAAGACCATGTGTGAAGACTGCATGTGCACTGGCCAGCTGGTCTTCGGGTTCCGGGACTCCAGCATGCACAAAGACCATGCGCCCCGAAACCAGAAGAGCAGCTGGTGATGGTGCGTGGCACGACATAACCGCGGTAGACTAAAGCGCGCCGACAACACCGCGGTGCTAAAACCGCGATGTCAAAAGCGCACCCACAACAGCGCGCCCACAACAGCACGCCGACAGAAGCGTGATTTAACTTAAGGTAAGGTTTAGGGTTAGGTTTTGGGTTAGGTTTAGGGTTAGGTTTAGGGTAGGTTTAGCGTTAGGTTTAGGGTTAGGTTTAGGGTTATTTTTAGGGTTATGTTACAGCGCGCTTCTGTTAGCGTGCTGTTGTCGGCGCGCTGTTGTCGCGCGGTTTTGACGGTGCGGTTTTGTCACCACGCTTTAGTCACGCGCTTTAGTCTACCGCGGTTTTGTGGTGGAACCGTGATGGTGCATGTGCCCACAGAGAGGGCTCTGTGTGCCACTTCTGGCACATGTGCCATAGGTTCGTCATCATGGGTATAGGGATTCAAGCTCTACATACAGCAGAATTTCCCAATCTTGGCAACTTTAAAACACGGGGACTTCAACTCCCAGAATTCCCCAGGAAGCATGGAGAATTTACCAAGATTGGGAAATCTTGACATAGAACAATCTAAATTCTTTTTGGCTCTAATTGCACTTCATACTAAATAATGTCTTTAACGATGATGTACTGAATGACCATATTATGGCTTAGCACGATGTGGAAGGCCAGTCTTTATCATTACTAGACTAAAATTTCATTTTAATCTAATATTTTAATATTTTCTATGTAATATTAGAGAACAATAGTGAAATCCAGCTTCCACGTAATGGTTTTCCCTTGTAGAAAAATCAGAATGCCTTCATATTCCTATATTATTCAGAAGATTAGTTAAGAAATGTCACTGAACAGAAACTGCCTGCTCATTAAAATTCATGGCACAACTCTTTCTGCTGTGGTGGGTTTCAACTGCTGATAGAGCAATACTTAAAAAAATTGGCTTGGCTGCAAAACAGCTGCTCATCAAAGCCACCACTTATAAGCAATTGGTGATAATAAGATACCATTATGATGTTATTGGAAGGATAATATATTGTAAACTGTTTTAAGGTATGATATAGCCTAAGTGGAATACAAATTATAATTGTTGGTTCAAATAGTTGACTAAACCTGCCTTAACCTGTAACAAAAACAGAAATAATCACAAGTCCATTCTGTTGCAAGGAGATTATTCCTTTGTCTCAAAAATATTGCAAGAGATGGAAGACTATCAGTCTACCTTACTATAAAAAGTGATACAAAAAGAACTTGACATGATTTTTGAGACTAAATAACTACACTTAACACATGTAGCAACTGTGTATTTGTAGAGTGGCTAACTGTCAGCCTGGACAAGGGGCAGCCAAAACAGTTTAGTTTAGTTCCTCCTCTGATCTGCCATTAGCTCCCTCCTTCTGTTTTTGGAACATACCGTTACAGCAGTGGTGGGTTCTGGATCCCATTGCAACTGATATGGTGCAACAGGGCCCGGCATCCTCCACATGAACGTGCACAGCGCGTGCACACACGTGCACAGCATGTGCATGCATACTTACCATCAGCAATGCTCTGTGATGCTCCAGCTGCTCAGCACTCCGTGTGCATGCGCGGAAGCCCCGAAGAGCTCAAATACAGGTAAGGATGGTGGGTGGGCAGACCCTCCGGAGCACCATACCGGAACGGTACCTGGTGCTCCCGGTAAGCACCGGTACTCCCATACCGGGGGTACCGGTCGTAACCCACCACATCCTACAGAAGTTTGATGAAAAAGTGCCAGAAGAACACTATGTGTTGCATATTCTCCATTAAGTCCCTGTTTGCAAAATGACTAGACTGTTACTGGCTTACCTGAACCTAGAATTTTCTTGAGAGATATTATTTTCAAAATAAGTTTAGCATTTATTCAGTAAAATTACAGAATAACAGAGTTGGAAGGGAACTTGGAGGTCTTATAGTCCAACCCCCTCCTCAAGCAGACTATATACCATTCCAGATAAATGGAAACATCTTGTAAATCTCTAGTGATGGAGCACCCAAAACATCTAGAGGTAAGCTGCTCCATTGAATAATTGTTCTGACTCTCAAGAAATTTCTCCTTAATTCTAGGTTGAATCTCTCTTTGGTAAGCTTCTATCTGTTACTTCTTGTCCTGCCCTCAGGTGCTTTGGAGAATAGATAGACCTCTCCTCTCTGTGACAGCCTCTCAAATATTGGAAGAGTACTATCATGTCCAGTGATATACATGTTTTGATCAATTCTGTTAAGGCTATGTGCCTTGGCAAATCTGCCATTAAGGCACATGACAATGATCAATTGTACTTATAATCTCTAGTTTAATTTCCTAGGCGCTTTTCCAAAATCCTAATATTAATAATTAAAAAATATATAATCTACATAAAACTATCCTAATTAAAACCTATTTCTACATAAAATTCAAGTCACTTAAGTCCATTAGCAAAATTATGTGAAGAGATTGCAGTTTCCTGGTGATAAATAACAATATGGTTCTCTGTGAATTAAGTAACTCTGTCTTACCCCCACAGGTGGTATTCAGCCGGTTTGGACCAGTTCAAGCGAACCGGTAGAGGAAATTTTGAGTAGTTTGAAGAATCGGCAAATACCATCTCTGATTGCCCCCCGTCCCGCGCCTGCCATTCCCTGTCCTATGTTACCTTGTTTTTTAGGCCAACTAATTAGCGCAGCAGAACAGTTTGCTACGCCTCAGCTGAGCTAACAAACAGCTCAGCTCACCAGCGCTCACACCAAGGGCGGTCTTTGAGTGTTGTGTGCGCTCTCATAGAACTGATAGGAAAAGATTTGGAATCCCACCAATGCTTACCACCTTCATGTATTTTATGGGGCACCATAAAAGAATTTTAAAGATAAACTTTGCTGAGCATATAGTGGACAAAAGAAAACAGCAAATTATGATTTGCATATAATTGCATCCAGAGACACTTATTTTATGTTACTGCGTAATAGATAAATAGATGGTTTTACTTGGGGCTTAAATTTCAAAAGTACCTACGTAATGGGGGAGAAGTCAAACAATTCAATTAGCAGTTGAGTCATAACAACAACAAAACAGAGTAATTTAAGGAGAGTGATTCATATTGCCACAATGTCATTATTTTTCTACTTTCCTATATAATTTTAGCATACTCTCTAAGAAGAGTGACAGTATTAAAAATATGTTCACCTCCTCTGAAAGAGAGAAACATGTTTTTCATCTTGCATGCTGATGCCACACTACTTCCATTCAGAAGAGTATCAAAATATGAAGGAAGAAAAATCCTATGCAGGCAGTCTTCTGTTCTGCAAGAGGAAACATCTTTTATATATTTATATTTATAGGATGAGTTCTGCTTATGCTCAGCAATATTCCTAATTCCCATCCATAGCGTCCAAGTAAATATGCAGCCAGCTACTACAGTTTACATCTTACTATATCCTGGGCACAGACTGATTCTCCTCTTACCTACCGCATTATAATTTATGCATGAGGTGAGCTGTCATAACTACTCCTCTTTGCAATGGAAGATTCATTGAGAACCTCTCTGCAGAAAGCAGAGGACATTATCTTTCTCCCTTGCTTTGTGTTTTAAAGAACACATTCCTGTGCACTGGTGGGAGATTTAGTAATAATTATAGTACTCTTGGGAACCAAGTGTCAGGCCTGCATTTATATTCCTTTTAGAATTTTGGCCTGCCAAACTTTCTCTTAATTCATTATGCTGTTTCATTAGTATAGTTGATGGGAGGGGGGAATAGACAGGAGTGAGATTTTGGAATGTATTGTTTTCATTCTTTACTAGAAACCAAGGACATCCTTTGTCTCCACACCAGTACACCTGACCGGAAGCAGCTGGGTATGGATGCCAGCGTGGAAGAAGATTGGACCATGTGATGGATTGTGGGTGTGGGGATCATGAACTTTTAACTGGGTGGAATTCTGATGTCATTTCCAGTATTGGGATTAACACAGATGTGCCTAAGATGTCTGCTTTATTAAATTGGAACTTTAAGGATAGTTTTGCCTTGGTCTCTGATTTAATTCTACATGATACTAGGAATGCTGACACCAAGCATCTTTCTTTTAACAAGGATTAAAAAAAATCTTGAAATTCTTCAAAAGGACAATTTGATTCTTAACGATTCTTGCTTTTTAAATTTATTGTTCTTTCGATTTATTTTGTTTTGGAAGGGAGAAAAAGAAATGGGATGGGATACCTGGAATAATGCCATAAAATAGATTCAACACTGAGGATGACAATCTTATTGTAGGTTGCAAAATGTCTATAAAGCCTGCAGCAAGGAAACCTGGGCGATATCTTACATAAACAGGGAATATATTCTGATATATTGATGGAAACAAGGTAGATGCACTGCGACAAAAAAGCTCACCAATCTCCCATTACTTCCATAATTTCTTTGGCAAAATATAAATGTCATGTTCAGCCGAACAGAGTTTATAATAGGGAAAAGAAGCATTAACTATCTAGTACAATAGATCGACTTCCACGCACTGTTACAAATAGTAGACAACTCCTTCAGGGTCTGAGCAGCCTAGTCCTTCATATTACTGCAATTAATATAAGTTACCACAAATAAAAAAATGACAGTTTCCAGATAAGCTCTTGTCCTAACAGGACAACAATTGAGTATGATCTCCAATTGCTTTGAATATACAATTAATATTCTTGCTGAGCATTGGCCTTGCTAAGATAAATCTTTAGGGGGGAAAAAGCCCGTTATTTACTTTCAGAAACACTGGGGATCAAGATTCCTATGTCTGAATGACTTTTGTCCTTTAAAAAAAAGCACAAAAATATATTTCCTGCACATATAACTGTATGCATAATTATGAATAGAAAAAAATATATAGTCTTGCCATTTCTTTGAACGATTTTGCCTCTGCCTGGATCATTTTCAGACAGGAAGCATTAAGTACTGTATTTTAATCCCTTTACCTGTATGTCCCATTTATTTCATTTATAAATAACCACAGACTTTGCTTCTAAGAATAAGCAAAACAGAGCCTGCTACTCACCATCGAATTTCTTGTGCCTCGATACAAATGTGGTGCGGACAAAATGGCTTGTCTTGTCCATTAGATTCTCAAATTCCAGTTTGCTTTGCTGGCTTAGTTTGTCTTCCATTTCTGAAGTGCAACATGTGTATTCCTGAGGGCAGATTCTCAAGTGTTCCCCTGCAAGGAAAGGACATGAATGCAAACCGTAAGAAAGATTGGGCATGCATAGTGTCACATTCTGTCGTGTGCTGATATATTCCACAGGTATTTTTAACAATCAGGCTCCACAAGATAATTTTATAATTAAGATGTCACTATCAAGATAGAGGTCCTGTTCCTAGGGCCTTCTTCTCTCCACCTCTCTGCAAGTTAGACTTACCATATTTTCCGGAGTACAAGACACACCTGTTTGCCTCAAAAAAGAGGCTGAAAATCTGGGTGCGTCTTATACACTGAGTACAGCATATTTTGCCTACTGAAACCCTGCCCCCTTCACCAAAATGGCTGTGCAAAGCCTGTAGGAGGCTTGCAGAGTGTGCCTGGGGGCTGGGAAGGGCAGAAATTAGTGAAAAACAGGCTGTTCTTTGCTCAATTTTGCCCCCCCAACCCCCAGGAGCACTCTAAGCCTCCTAAAGGCTATGCATGCATTTATTTATTTTTTTTACAAAAACAGGTCCATTTTTGCAAAAAAGAGGGCCATTTTTTCCTCAGTTTTGGGGCCTCCCCTCCAGGAGCACTCTACAAGCCTCCTAAAGGCTATTCATGCCTTTAAAAAAACGGGCCCATTTTCATGAAAAACGGGTTTTTTTGGTAAGTCTGTAGAGTGCAAAAACATTTTTTTTTAATTTGCCTCTTCAAAACTTTGGTGAGTCTTATACTCTGAAAAATATGGTACTCAAAGGACTATAAGAAAGAGCTTCCATGCTGATTGTAGCACAGTAACTTTTCTGGGGACTGGGGGCAGCTAATCTTTTAAGTATGTGTTTTATTATAAAAATTAAGACATGGATCAGGAAGGATTTCAGTTTGCTTTTTAAAAAAAAGTTATGTGGAATTCTATCACCATACCGAGCTTCTGTTCTGACCCAGCTCCCCAAACACAACAAACCCTCTGAAGTTAACTCAAATATTCTTTTATTAGGAGCCCCAGCATCCCCAGCAAAAAGTTTCTCTCCCATTGAAGGCTTACAAGTCTGTCCAGCAGGGAGAGGAATAGTTATCTGCTACATCTATTCATCTCCGCCCCATGTCTTTTATCCCCAGAGCTAAGGTGGGGCTCCGCTAGCAGTGGTGGCTCTTCCTTCCTAAAGATCAGCCCATGGATTTCCATTGCTCTCCTCTCCTCTGCCTTCTGCACATCTGCAGATCAGGCACTGGACCCAGATGTTCCTCCTCTTCTAACTCCCTAACTCCCACCCTGCCTCCTCATCTGATTTGGCTGCTGGAGGGGCCGGCGGTCGACAGGACACAACAGCTTCCTGCACTGCATTCTATTGGCAACTGTTAGCTATTAAAGATTGATATAGGTATCAGCTGATTTCTTTTCCAGTAATGCCAAATATATAATTATGAGTAAAAATGCAAGAGATGTTTAAAATTGAAGATGAAAATGCAGCAAAAATAGTAATGAAAGATTTTGCATTTAATTATCCCGGTTATCTCTTGATGTACCATGCCTACATCTCTGCCCAGCCCAGCTTACATTAATGCAATCTGCAAGGGGAAGCCAATTCTTTAACTTACGAAATTAAAATGCTCAGTTATTACATGAACTGTGACTTTCCAATCGAAGCTGTACTCTGGTTGTCAGAAATGTTTAGCTCAGCCTGCCGGGAGGAAGAAATTAAAAAAAATAAAAATCCCACCGACATCTACAGAAATGTAACCGAGGGCTTGCCTCTTCAATGAGAACTGTTCTGATGTAAACTGCTTCATTTTGGGTATAATGAATGTTGATTAAAATCTCTGTGTGCTCTTAAGTGGCAAAGCTATAAGCTAAGGGCTTATACCAACCTCACAATTTAGTGCTGCACAGATGTGTTGGCAGTACATCTTGTGGAATTACCAGCCAACATTTAATTCCAAAATATATGGGATGGGGGAGATTGTGAAAGGTTATTTTTTTTAAATAAAAACAACTCACAGACATGAATCAGATCTAGTTGATCTATTTGTATATTTAAAACCTCACAAATTAATTATAATATTTAAATTATTGATTACAGCACTATAGGCAAGTATGTTTTAGTCCCATGGTGGCAAACCTATGGCACACGGGCCTGAGGTGACATACAGCGCCCTCTCTGTGGGCAGGCGAGCCATCACACCAGTTAAGCTCTGCCGCTCATGCATGTGTGCCTCCTCCCAGCCAACTGGTCTTCAGGTCTCTGCAGCACATGTGTGGGGTGCAGGGCGCATGTGGGACACACATAAACATGTACAGGGGGCACAGCTGGGGGCACAGGTGCATGCATGGGGGTGGGGTTTGGGACATGGGGGTGGTTGCGCATGCATTTGCAGTGGGGTGCATGCCGGGGGGCCCACACGCACTTTGGGGGTTCAGGCACGAGCATGCATTGGGCATTTGGTCTGGAAAAGCCATCAGTAGTTTAGTCCAAATCAAAAAGATTGCAAGTTTAGCATCGCTCACACAGCTTTTAGAATCAAAATTCCTCTAAAGGAAATTTTGTTGACTTTGTTCTGATATGAAATACTTCGCTAGCTGAGAAAAGACCTCATCTGAAAATAGATGAGAAAGAGAAGAAAGGAATAGAGGAATTGGATCCTAAGGCATATGAAGGCATTTGAAAGGGAAGTATTCAGATGAGAAGTTATCTTAAAACTCTTCACACTCAACAGTTGTCTATTTAAGATGGATGGCTATATAAAGTATAATTAAAAAAGGGGGGGAAATAAAGCAGTGCAGCACTTTGGATTCAAAGACAAAAGAGTGCTTTGGATTCCAGATATGCAAATTCAGCTTCCATCGGAAAGAAAATTTGTTGTTGTTTTTTTCCTGAGATAGCACAGCATCTTTGGGAGAAGGTGTAACTATTTAAGGATGGAGGTTCACAACCCAAGTGAAGCCAAAACACCTTCTAGCCTAGAATCCACAGCACTGCACAGCCTAAAAAAATAAGCAATCTTTAGTTAAAGATCACAGCCTTTTGCCCATATCAATTCTTCTTTATGCATTAGGTAGACATAGTTCCATATAGAAGGTGGCCAAGGCAAGGAAGAATGATCTCAGCAGCTCCTCCATGCCTATACATACATACATACATACATACATACATACATACATACATACATACATATATAATTGTGTGTCTATGTGTCCCAGCATAACTCTGGAAGCCTCGAGCAATTTCTACTAAACTTAACACACAGATGACTTATCGTCTGGAAACAAATACTATGGGGGTAAGACACTCCTAACAGCCCTTGGGATGTGTGTTCTGTTAAAAGCCTGTTGTACCTTATAACGGCTTCTACCTACTACATTAAAATGGCTTCTACTGTACAGTGCTGTGGAGTTGCCATGGTAACGGCTTCACAGTACTCCACAAGGGGGCTCCCTTTGGTAAGGGGAAAAATCCAACATTAGAAATTGGGGTGACATTCATGGAAGGAGGGTTGGGATAAATAAATACCCGGGCAGCATCAGGTTATCAGCTAGTATTAATGTTTAAACCACCATCCCTCTGTGAACGACTTTATTATTTCCTACCTTCCATTTGCCATCCAGCTCATTTTCTTGGTCAGAGTTTCCTAAGCTTTTCCTCTAAAATGTTGTTTAATGATTGATCTGGATATTTACAGAATTATTTCACAGACTGCAATTGGGCTCAGGACATTTTACTCCAGGAAACACTTTGCTCTCTGCTGTTATACCACTTGTTGCAAAGATTATATGTCAGAAGTGGCATTGAATACAGTTGAACAGTTTTGCTTTCCCCCAAAGGGGTTCCCCATAGAGAAATCTGAGTACTTTAAGTTATGCTGTGCCAGCACTATGCCAGACAAAAATGAGAATTAATTCAGTCGCTGCCCCTATTAAAACTTGATAAACCGCAGTGCTTCAGATTAAAGATGGTAGCTCTCTCCTCTTTCTCTTTGTGGCTCATATTAAATAAATCAAGCCCATCATCTACTAAAATTTCAACTACTAGCGTTCAATTCCCGGATTTGTTACTTTTCTAATCTTACACTTGCTCCATTTTGACAAACTTTTAGTACAAGATTTGAAAAAAATCTACATACCTAGAACAGTGTCACAGAGTTTACAAGCACTGTGACTTTATATTCAAATGCAGGTAATTGTGGTTATTCAACCACAACCTTCCTGTAAGGTCCCTAGAAGTTATAATAAATGAAGCAGCTCTAAAAATATAATATTTTATCAATGAACAATACAACTGTTGTATTGTGACAATGAAGTAGGTACGGGTAGAGGAGAAATCTGATATGTGTTTCAATAAAAAGGTTCTTAATTCACATTTCCTAAGGCAAACAGAAAGTAGGTATACTTCGGCCACTGTGCTTTTCAGCAATAAGGTTCTTCACTTAGCAAGTTTGTCAAAATTGCACACAAAATGTATACTGTTAAGCAAGGCTGTCAAACTCCCGGCCCGTGGATCGGATGCGTCATGCTCTGACCACACCCATGCCTGGTTTAACAAAGAGGAAAAAAGTCTTGATACATCACATGATGCCACCATGATGACATGTGTTTGACACCCCTGCTGTAAAGGAACAGTGTGTCCAATGCCGAAACATATGAATAAGCATTTTCTGAGGATATACTCTTTGCCAAGATTAGGGATGGATTAACCTTTCAAATATGATTTTACTTAGCATCAATTTTTCAACACTAATTTGGTTTGGTTTATCCTGGGTTATCGTATCAGCTTACTTATTGCTTTTCTAAAATTATGGCTGGATATGCATATACATATACATATTGTATATATACCATATGTAACTTTCCTAATAACTGGAGATTTATAATCAGTAATCATGAATTAAGGTGCAGAATTAAAAAAAATGTGGATATTCACAGATACATACATGAAGTTCACATTGGAACTTAGATTAACATGAAACGTCATATAAATATAAATAAGAATGGAGTGAAATGGAATGGAAATAGGAATAAGAGTAGGAATAGGAATGAATAGAGTAGAATGGAGTGGAGTGGAACAGAACACAACAGAATGGAACAAAACAAAACGAAATAAAACAAAACAGAATAGTTTTATTTTGGCCAAGAGTAGAATGGAGTGGAGTGGAGTGGAACGGAACAGAACAACAGAACAGAACAAAACAAAACAAAACAAATCAAAACAGAATAGCTTTATTTTGGCCAAGTTTGGTTCCAGCATGGAACCACTCAGTGTAAATGCAAAGCAATAAAATAATAATAATAATGCCAATAAAAGGGGGAGAGAGAATAAAGTAGTAGAAGGATAAATAATAATACTACAGTCACACTACCTGACTTTGTATACATAGATATTTATAGCACTTTTACAGGTATTTAACAGAGTGATAGCATGAGGGGCATGAGGGGAAAAACTACCCCTATGTCTACTACTAGTTGTTTTGGCATATGATGTCCTATAGCAGAGGTCCCCATCTTCAGGGCAGCAGACTGGTACTGGTCTGTGGCCCATTGAAAACCAGGCCACGCAAGCAGTGGGCGAGACACGAAGCTTCATTTATGCATGCGTGGGAGCTAGGTGGCACATGTGAAATTAACCATGCATCCCCACTGCTGTTTCTGCTATCCATCTGTGGAGCCAGAACGGTTGGGGACCACTTCCCTATAGCATCAATAAATATCATTTTATTAAATATATAAATAAGAAAATAATGTATACATGTATTATTTATGCATTTATTATATGTAAATTACATAAATATATAAATGCTTATATAGTTATAAATAAATAACTTCTAAATAGTTTTATTTATGTAAATATAAATAAAATAATATTTAACATAAATAAAATTATATTTAAGTTTAATGTAAAATGCATTAAAATGTAAACCAAATAAATTTCTTAGGGTTTACTAGCCCAAATGGTTTAGAACTGTAAACAGTCAGAAATGGGATGAAACATTGGGGAATTAAGGCCATGTGAAGTTGAGAGCAATGATAAATCAATCTCATCCTTCCCCTTCGCTGGAGCAAGGGCAAAAACAGCTCTCTGAACTCCTCAGGCTGGACATCAAACTGAGTCAAAAACCTAAATGATTGATAGAACCAAAAGTCTTCTCTGACAGGTGTCCCTGATGTTTAAATCCTAATACTATACAGGTTAAATTCATTCATTCATTCATATATATATATATATATGAATGAATGAATACTCCCAGCAAGGGTATGGCTAGCTGATGAGAGCTAAATAGCTTGAAATAGATCTATACTAGTCTCCCTTTATTTATTTATCAGCATAAATATAACAAATGTAACAAAAAAGGCAACAGTAAAAAATATTGGGTTTCTGTCTGGATGGTCTCTTGTGACGAGCCGAAGGACAGAGAATGGAAGTGTGACCTTCCTCCCATATTTGGGCATACCAGGAGTTGTGACTTTATATATATATATATATATATATATATATATATATATATATATATATATATATATATATATATATATATATATATATATATATATATATATATATATATATATGAATTTAACACATATATATATGTGTGTGTGTGTGTGTGTGTGTGTGTGTGTGTGTGTGTGTGTGTTTTATTTTTATTTGTGCTGATAAATAAATAAAGGGAGACTAGTATAGATCTATTTCAAGCTATTTAGCTCTCATCAGCTAGCCATACCCTTACTGGGATTTGAACCTGGGCTATATTACATACTAGGCAAAAATCTTAGCCATTAGGCCACAGGCTCTTATCCATTATCACCGATATATATATATATATATATATATATATATATATATATATATATATATATATGTGTGTGTGTGTGTGTGTGTGTGTGTGTGTGTGTGTGTGTGTGTGTGTGTGTGTGTGTGTGTGTGTGTGTGTGTGTGTGTGTGTGTGTGTGTGTGTGTGTGTGTGTGTGTGTGTGTGTGTGTGTGTGTGTGTGTGTGTGTGTGTGTGTGTGTGTGTGTGTGTGTGTGTGTGTGTGTGTGGTTACAAGTTCAAGATCCACAATGAGCTGAAGTCACCACACCAAGCCTGAAGAAACACTTGACTGAGTTAAATAAAGCTACAAAATGTGCAGATACATGTTTATGAGAAAATTGCACTGAAATTAAGGGCTTACTTTTGAGTAGGTTGCCCTAAGTACTGGCAAAATATCAGCTTTTTGGTTCTCTCACTTCTGAAATCTTATTAAAGTTCTGGCTACAGACATTAATGATAATGACATCCTAAGTTGATGTAAAATTTTATCACACAAACTTACTTGATTTTCAAATGATAGATGACACAAATATTACAATTGCATTTTTTTAATGACATACTCAAGTTGGAAACTAACCAGTAACTTAGTAATTGATGCTACTCCATCTGAGTCTATTAAGCTTCCATAAGAGCTTTGAAAAGAACGATATGATCATTTCTGGTTTTCTTTAGTTTAATCCAAGTGTGGACAATACCAAAGGCATATCTCAGATGGTTGTGTTTGGTATTGATGATATGTCTCATCAGGATGGAGACTAATCAAGGGGAGAAGCAACCTAGAACTAAGGACAAACCTGCTAACATGGAGAACAATTCACCAGTGGAAGGCTTGCCTTCAGAAGTTGTGGGTGTTTCATCACTAGAGGTTTCTAAACCACTTGTCTAAAATGGCATAGGATCGTGATGGCAAACCTATGGCATGGAGCCATTTGTTAGGGCACGTGAGGCGTTGCCCTGTCAGTTCCAGCACGCATGTTCATGCTGGCCAGCTGACTTTGGCTTTCATTTTCTGCCATTTTTCACCCTCTGGAGGCTTCCCTGAACCTGCAACCCAACATGCAAACTGGAAGTTCAGCAGTGGACTTCCAGGTTGCCTGTACGGCCGTTTTTCGCCCTCCTGAGGCTTCAAGGAAGCCTCCTGAAACTCTGGAGGGTCTCTGGAGGGCCTCCAGGGGGCAGGGGAGGCTATTTTTGCCCTTCCCAGGCTCCTAGAAAGCCTCTGGAGTCTGGGCAGGGTGAAAATTGGGTCCATCGTGCACCAAAAACAGGGAGAGGGCAGGGGTCATGTACACAGATGTGTGTGGCACACATAGAATTTTGGATGTGGGCACACCCATGCACGATCCCCCTGTGCTCACCCTGCTTTTGGCAAGCGATGGCAAAAAGGCTAGGCATCACTGATATAGAACCTCCTGCTTGAGCAGGGGGGTGGACTAGAAGACCTCCAAGGTCTTTTCCAACACTGTTATTATGTTTTGCTAAGCTGGATCCTGATATATTTAGGAAATTTTCCAAAACAGGATATTTTATCTTTTCCTTTTAAACACATTGCAACATGCATCTATGCAAATATAGGATCAGGGATAGTATGGAAGACTCTGATGGAGAAGAAAATAGATAGGAACTTTCTTAAGCTCAAGTATCTTAGAATCCAAGTCGAAGTGTGAATGATTCTCATCCTTTTCTTCTACTTCCTGCAGCAAGTTGAATGCGTTCCTGGCATACAATGGGATTCTTCCATTGAACCTCAAATGAATCTTAAGAGCAAAATTGTAAAGACTTGCTTGAGAACACCCAGTGAACTGATTAAATTGGCAGGACCTAAGATCGTGCATCCCCTGTCACACCTTTACTAAACCAATCAGCAGGGAAGAAAATAGTTCAAACTCAGTTGGGAAAACCTTGTTGGGACTGAGATACTTGGTAACAGCTTGCATTACATTCACCACGTTTTTTTTTTAAATTGCTTGCTGTTGTTTTAACTTGATCACTCAGCTTCATAAAGAAATAGGAGTCACATTATAGGACTGGAAATTTGAGAAGTTGAAACCCCATCATCTTTGGCAGCGGTATTTTATGTTACCAAAGTTTGGGAACTTATCCTTCTAAGGGGGACTGATGGGAAATCCTTTCTTAAAAGCATCATTCCACTTGAAATACCTCTAACTCTTAACTACATGTATCATGCTTGAAGTAATGTTCATTTTTACAATATTTGTATAACTATTTCTAATAAGCACACTGGGTGCTTAACCATCTGTATTAGGGATGGGTTCTGGCAGGCACTACTTCCGGTTTGCTTGTGTGCGCACCACTGCCAGTTGGCTCATGTGCACAGAACCATCTGCACATGTGCAGAGGGTCTGTGACGACATCTGAGTGGGTGGGTGGAGCCTACCACCACGGCCACTACTCGTTCGCCCGAACCAGGGCATACCAGCAGAATACCACCTCAGATATGCACCCGGTTTCTCCTTAGGAAGAATCTATACTTCCCAACACACTCGCTTCCAGCGGTGGGTTCCTGCCAGTTTTAACCTCTTCTATAGAAGAGATTCCACAAATCTACAGTGCCATTTATAACCGGTTCCAGCTCCCTCCCCCGGCCTGTCTGCACATCACCAAGATGAAGAGCAAGAGGAGGAATTCTGGGAGTTGAAGTCCACAAGTCTTAAAGCTGTCAAGTTTGAACACCCTGGATTTTTTTTCTAAAATTTAGGGGTGCAAGGGTCTTGCAACTTGACAGCTTTAAGACTTGCACACTTCAGTGCCAGAGTTCCTGAGCCAACATTTTGGTTGCTAAGCAAGAGCACTGTTAAGTGAGTTTCACCACATTTTACCAGTTGGCCACACCCACCCAGTCACATGGCTGGCATACAACTCCCACAAAGCAGGCCACACCTACAGAAGAGGTTCTTAAAAAAATTTGAAACCCACCACTGCTCGCTTCCATTGCTGAACACTTTTACAGTTAGCAAAATGTTCCTGAACTCTAATGAAAATCTACTTCTTTGCAGTTTAAACTCATTGTTTTCTTGTTCTGCCTTCCCGAACAAGACTGAACAATTCTGCCCGCTCCAACAATCCCTGATAGTTTTTTTGTTCCTTCCAGGTCCCTTATCTAATAAATGCCAACACAGAATCTATGATGTGAATATTATTACTGCTTGCCAGAGTTTCTCATTCTTTTATATTCTACCTTCAAATTTATGAGCATATTAACCATCTGTGCTGCAGGTGACTTACAACTGTCTTGGCATGGCTCTCTGAGTGTACAGTGGCCATGTAAATAAGCCTATATGAGCACTACTGAAAAAAAGAGAGTAAGAGTATATTTGTGTTAGTCTGAGTTGGCAAGCATTTGATCCGACATGACAGTTCTAAATGAGCCCTGAATGTTGTGTTTTTCAGTCCAATTAGTAATGTGTACAACAGGAAGGTGCTGCTTGATCATGAAAGAGTAGGTCAAAATGATGTTCTTGAACAATCAAACATTAAATCCCTTTAGCTTTTGGATGAAAAAGATTTGAAGAACAGTTGCAGGAATTGAATATGGCCAGTTGTAGGAACTGAGTATGGCCAGTTTAGAGAAAAGGAGGACTAGGGATGGCATGATAGCAGTATTCCAGTATTTTACGGGCTACCACAAAGAATAGGGGATCAATTTATTTTCCAAAGCACCAGAAGGCAAGACAAGAAACAATGGACTGAAAATATGAATGTATATTATAAACCAGGGGTAGTCAACCTTTTTATACCTACCGCCCACTTTTGTATCTCTGTTAGTAGTAAAATTTTCTAACTGCCCACCGGTTCCACAGTAATAGTGATTTTATGAAAACCTAATGAAAATGTTTTTAAATAATGCTATGATTTTTTAAATTATTTTTTTTTAAAAAAGGAAAGTGCTTCAGTATCGGACAAAACCCCTACCACCCACCATGAAAGCTGGAATGCCCACTAGTGGGTGGTAGGGACCAGGTTGACTACCACTGTTATAAACTAATGGAAATTCTTTGTTCTAATATTCACTTTTACTCCTCAGAGATAGGTGATACTATAATACTTTAAAGACTCATTGTTATTTGATAGATAATTATGAATTTCAGCAAACAAGGATTGTTACAAATGAAAGAATATTAATGGTAATCTGAACACATAATGCTCAGTGACAGCAAAATATCCAGTTATGTTTAATGTAAACTAGTGATATTAATTCTAAAGTTAAGAATTGATGCACAAAAACTTGTAACCAAATGACATGTATTTAGTGTCACAACCCCTGGTATGCCCAAATATGGGAGGAAGCTTACTGCTTCCATTCTCTGTCTATCGGCTCGTCACAAGAGACCATCCAGACAGAAACCCAATATTTTTACTGTTGCCTTTGTTACATTTGTGTTGTATTTGTGCTTTATTTATTTATCAGCACAAATACAACACACACACACACACACACACACACACATGGACAGAAACAACCTGGAATTAAGGAGAAACTTGCTAACAGTGAGAACAATTAACCAGTGGAACAACTTTCCTCCAGAAGTTGTGGGTGCTTCAACACTGGAGGTTTTTACAATTGCCTTCAGAAGTTGGTGCTTCATTACTGGAGCTTTTTAAGAAAAACTGGACAGCCAACTATCTGAAATAACACAGGGTCTCTAGACTAGAAGACCTCCAAGGTCCTCAAGGTCTGATTGATTAAGCATGGATTTCTGATCAGTTGCAGCACTTTCCTTCTCTGTGCATGAACAGAGTCTTATGTGTGAGGGCACATAAGCACACAAATCTGCCCCCCTCCCAATTCTCAGTCCCTCAAAGCAATGTCTCCATTCATGACTTTAGTATAGCAGGAAATGTTAAGCATATGAAGTGGCAGCTGTTTTTCCAACATTAGCTCATCAAACTGACAAATTGTCACTCATGATGAGCTGCAAGGTGGCACATTGTTCCAAGAGACATATTGCTGTACTATATTATAGCCTGTTTAAAGTTGCTGTCTATGTTTTTGTAATGCCTGTCATAAAATAAGAGAAAGAACCATGCATGCAAAGGTCTGCCTTTCCTGTTGTCTCTTTCAGAATGGCTGTTTCCATGACTGGCTGTGCTGCAGCCAGGGAAGAGCAGCGTCCTAAAAAGCAACTCTATTATGAAGAATTGGTCCCATTCAGTCTCAGCTTTAAGGCACATGTTACTGCATTTTTTCTCATTCAGAGTAATGTTGAATGAAACATGTTCAAACATATGAAGTGCTGTACCTTACGATTTTTGACGAATGTATCTTGTCTTTTTATGTACGCTGAGAGCATATGCACCAAAGACAAATTCCTTGTGTGTCCAATAAAGAATTCTATCCTATCCTATCCTATCCTATTCTATTCGACTCCTATTCTATTCTATTCAACTCAACTCAACTCAACTCTACTCTACTCTACTCTACTCTACTCTATTCTATTCTGCATACCCTTTCTGAAAGCATTGTAGATCAGGAATCTGATGAATTTGATGATTGGCTAAAGCAGGGATCAGCAACCCATGGCTCTGGGGTCGCATTTGGCTCTTTCATCCTCTGCTGCGGCTCACTGTCGCTCAACATATGCGTCACAACCACCAAGGCGCGACACCCGCCAGCACGCAATTTATTAAGCTTTTCGACCCCAATAGGCCAACCATGGATAAATCCAAGAAAAGAAAAGTTTCAGGAGAAAAACAGAAAGTTTAATTCAACTACATACTGGTATTGGTATTTTATTATTTGTATGCCGCCCTTCTCCGGGAGGACTCAGGGCAGTGAACAATTCAAAGGGGAAAAAAAGGGGGAACATAAAAGACAAAATACAAATAATAAAAGTGGACAACAGTCGCACAACCATACATGTCGAGAGGGGAGGGAACTCATCACCCCCAGGCCTGCCGGCAAAGCCAGGTTTTGACGGCTTTTCGGAAGGCCTGGAGAGAGGTGAGGGTCCGAATCCCTGCGGGGAGTTCATTCCAGAGGGCCGGAGCTGCCACAGAGAAGGCCCTCCCCCTGGTAATAGCCAGGTGGCATTGGCTGGTAGATAGCACCCGGAGGAGGCCAACCCTGTGAGATCTAATGGGTCTGCTAGTTATATGGACGCTCAGGAAATAGTCAGGCATGGGAAGGGTTTTGTGGCTCCTGGTGTTTTCTTATTTGTGGGAAACGGGTCCAAATGGCTCTTTGAGTGTTTAAGGTTGCCAATCCCTGGGCTAAAGGGATCATATGTGAAGCTCGTTCAATTGAGGTTCAGGCCTTAACAAGCCCTCGAGGAAAGTTCCAAAGCAAACCATTAGCCTGTGGGTTGGTTATGTGACCAAAACCATGGAAGGTGTGGTTAAGTATTTTTTATAATTTCTATATTTCTATACCTTACCCATTTTTGGGCTCCCAAGCCCTCTGTGCATCATGTTTTTGGCATCTCAGGCCCCCAGAAGCACTCTGCAGTGCTCCACATGGCCCATTTTTATCAAAAATGGGTCCATTATTGTGAAAAATGGATCCATTATTGTGAAAAATGCATCCATTTTTGGCCTATAGAGTGCTTCTGGGGGCCAGGGGGGGTGAAAATGTGATGTTTAGAGGGTTTGGGAGACCAAAAGCCCCCATTCTGTGTATAAGATGCACCTACATTTTTACCTCCTTAGATGTGTCTTATACTCTGAAAAATACGGTAACTAAAGGAAAGCAAAGAAATGTATGAATATCTGCCTTATACTGTGTTTGGGGTTCTTCCACCTTTAGGGAGGATCCATATTTATTCAACTGAATAATTGTGTTCGGCTTATCAAGACAAATCTGCTTTTTATTCTTTACTGAATCACACCTGAATCCCTTCATATCAGCTTCTTATGCATTTTTGTACCTTAAGTCCTCAGGGGTAAGAGGTATGATTAGGTCCCACCTATGTGATACATGTCCCAGCTATGTTTTCCAAAACATCATTTTCAACTCAACAATTTTAAGTAATTCCAGCAATCTTCCAGGGGGAAAAAAAGACATAGATCATAACCTTAGTAGAGATTACAGAATAGAATTCTAGACTGCAGGGATGTTGGGAACACTAAAAAAAACAAAAACAAAACCTGCTGAATATTAAGATGCCAGAAAAGTTTGATTTAGCATTCTGTCCAATATTCAAGTGAAGAAAATGGAAATGTCACTTCACTGGGCCAAAGATAGTTCCCAATGAACAGTCCACCTTGACTCCCCTTCTGCTTTAGCAATTATCTTCTTTATAGCATATAACAATGTGGCAGGTTGCATTGCTGAAATGGCTTCTGGCATTTAAATTCCAGAGGTCAACTTCTCTACTTAAACTGAGACCCAGACATGTGATGATTTAAATTCATTCTATAGCAGTTTTGGGGCAAAGCAGTATTTTTCAAAACAGCCCTTTGCATATACAACAACCTGATCCATACACAGTGTAGAAACCACTCATGCTAACCGATAAGTAAATCCATCCTTTTCATCTTCCTCCTTCTCCCTACCACCCCCAGCCTTTGCCGCTATTCCTTGGATCCCTGCAATCACAGCCCTTGCATTCATGTTTGTCCTAACCAGGAGAAGAAGAAAAAAATCCACTTTCTTCAGACACCTTTAGTGTTCCCTTAGGGGCTTGAGGTCAATTAAAAAATGAATGCCTTCCCAAACAGATTGATAATTAGTTAACAGTCTCTTCATTATGAGTCCCATGGGAGACATTAATTTACAAGAAGTCTGACCCAGTTGTCCTTGGGAAACCATCAAACTTGCAGAAATGAATGTCACAGCAAAACTGTTCATTTGAGTACAGCACAGGCACAATAAAGCTGTTATGCCTTCTAATCCTCTTGCAGATCAGCATGCTCTTCTGGTTATTACTTTATTCAAGCATATCTAGGTAAACATTTTTATTTTTTTAAAAAGTACCGTTAAGAGATTCTGAATATACAATGAAGCAGATCATTAATTTATGGATTGGTGGATAGTCCCACTGCCCGTTGGATTTGAACAACCACATCCAATGTATGTCTTTAATGGCAATGGTTCTATGTCAATATGAGAGAAAGGTACTGTATATCGGGGGTCCCCAAACCCTGAGCCGTAGCCCATTAACTGGGCCTTGAGCTGTTCGGAACTGAGCTATCGAAATATTGGGTGAGCACAAACATGAACATGTACATTCCCAGTTGCACCAGTAGTGAGCACACGTAACTGCTGCTTGTGCAAATGGAGCTGCTGCATGCTCTTGCATGCTGCTCAGACAGAAACATTCCCTCTTGCCCGTGCCAGTACGCAAAGCCAGAAATGTTGGGGAACTCTTCTATATATAAGCACCAGTGAGCAGTGGTTAGATTGCAGTACTGCAGGCTACCTCTGCTGACTGCCGGCTGCCTGCAGTTTGGCAGATTGAATCTCACCAGGCTCAAGGTTGACTTGAGCCTTCCATCCTTCCAAGGTGGGTAAAATGAGAACGCAGATTGCTGGGGGCAATATGCTGAGCCTGTAAACTGCTTAGAGAGGGCTGTGAAGCGGTATGTAAGTCTATGTGCTGTTGCTATTACTATATGGTGGGATATGTCAGGTTTTGTCCTGGGCCCAGTGCTCTCTAACATTTTTATAAATGATTTTATAAGCAACAGAATAGATGGGATGCTCAACAACTTTGCAGTCAACACAAGGTTGATAGCATCTTCAAAGTCGGGATCAAGGTTTATCTTTATATTTATCTTTATGAATCAGGTCTTTTCTACCACATGCAATTCAATGTAAAAAAACATAGAGTTCTACACTTAGGTGGGGAAATCAGATATACAGGAAGAAGATAGGTGGTACCTGGCATAATATTTGCGAGAAGAATGTGAACGTCTTCCTGGTAAAGCACAGATTAACCAAGAGGATGATGCAGCTGCCAAAAGAACCAACGCATTTGGCAGCATTAACAAAGATTTAGTATCAAGATCATGGAAAGTGACTGTTGGGTTGTATGCCACATTAGTCAATTTTCAGTGTCACAATACAAGAAGGATGCTGGGCAACTGGAAAGTGTTCAGACCAGAGTGACAAAGGTGGTAAGGGGCTGGGGAGGTAAATCTTTTGAAGAGCTTTAAAAAACTGAGTATGTTTAAATAAAGAAGAGAAGGCTAAAGACTTAAAGGAAAGGAGCCTTCCAATATTCAAAGTGCTTTCACAAGAAAGGAGGTATGGTTTTATTTCCTAAGATGCTTTAGGTAAAGGTAAGGGTTCCCCTCACACATATGTGCTAGTCGTTCCCGACTCTAGGGGGCAACACTCAATGCTCCATTTCAAAGCTGAAGAGCCAGTGTTGTCCAAAGACATCTCCATGGTCATGTGGCCGGCATGACTAAATGCCAAAGGCACACGGAACACTGTTACCTTCCCACCAAAGGTAGTCCCTATATTTCTACTTGCATTTTTACATGCTTTTGAACTGCTAGGTTGGCAGAAGCTGGGACAAATAATGTGAGCTCATTCCATTACACGGTGCTAGGGATTCGAACTGCTGAACTGCTGACTTTCTCATCAACAAGCTCAGTGTCTTAGCCACTGAGCCACCACATCCCTTAAGATGTTTTAGAGTAGGACAAAAATTAATGGGTGGAAAACAAAAATCTAAACCCGAAACAAAGAGAGAATTTCTTGAGTCTGGAAATTCCTTTCCAAAGAAGGGAAACAGTCCGCCTCTTGGAATCATGGGTGTTCCATCATTGGACATTTTCAAGCAAAGGTTAAACAATCATTGTCCCAATGGCCTAGGCTCTAAGGATTTCTGCCATGGGCAAGGGCTTGGACAAAAAGACCCTCAACTTTGCTTCTAATGATAGGTATCTATGAGATGAAAAATTCATGTATCCAGAGATCACATATGATGCTACTTTATGAATTTACATTGATCAACATACCCACTTATGTTATTCATCAGTGATGGTCCATGTTGTGAAAACCCAATGTCCTATAGTTTATTCAACAGGTCATATTTAAACAAACCCCAGCTTACTACAATATGCATGTTGGGTCTTGTTTAACATATTAGATCTTGTTCTACCTCAGGGTAGTGACAGCAGGATCCAGTTTGTAATATGATTTGTCTTTGAGGGAATGCATGATCTTTTATCATGGCCAGGTTACTCTTTAATTGTTTTTTATACTTTTACACCATCCTCTACCACAGAGAATATGACCTATTTGATCAATTCAGTCCGATAGGTATTTTAGGTATTTATTGGGATTTATATGCCGCCCTTTTCCCTGAGGGGACTATAGATAGCCATAGATCTACTGGGTTTCCAAAAGATTGGGGTGTTTCTGAGATTCAGGTGAATAATTCAAATAAGGCCTTAATCACTATTTAGAATGAGAAATGACAATGATCTTGTCTTAGATGGCCTTTCTACAGTATCTGTTAATCTCAGGAAACCTCCTGATTCCCGGAGAATCTCCAGGAAATTAAACAGCAGAAAAGACACCTAGAGTGTTGCTGGAGGAAGACAAATAGCAAGACTAACCAAACAACTCCCATGAACAGAGGTAGCCCCAGGGGCAATGGTTAAGTGCAGTATTGCAGGTAAACTCTGCCTACAGCCTGGAGTTTGATCCTGAGAGAGCTCAAGTTTGACTCAGCCTTCCGTTCTTTTGAGGTTGGTAAAATGAGGACCTAGAGTGTTGGGAGCAAAATGCAATACGCAAATAATGGTTTACATTATAAACCAGCTGGAGAATGCTACTGCTATAATCTAGAGCCTTTAATAAGGAATGGTAAAATATAATTGTTGACATGGTACTCACTAATTAACAGCAAACAGCTGTTTATAGGAGCCATGCATTTTGATAAAAGGAGGCAGAGTCACGTGAAGAATATTCCAGACACGCAATATAAATTTACATATGGAAATTTAATGCAAACATGTATCCTACTGTATTTTGTTTTTTGTTTTGGGCATGAGATCTTTGGATAAGAGCAGGGCAGATATGAAAAAAAAAATAAGATAATGTTTCGAAGAAATCCATGGAATGAAGGCACTTCTCTTTTTCCTCCTATCTCCAGCAACTATTGCTATTAGATGTTATACTACATCTTTATTTCTTACATCTAACCATATCTCATCTTTTTGAAACCTGCCTTTGTCAGCTTGTCACTGCTGATGTTTTTTTTTTTCATTGAGGATACCAAGTAATGTATTTAGTTGCTTTAAGGTAAGAAACAAGAATAAAAAGTGTATTTTTGCCCACAGCAAAAAGCCAGAGGTGGGCACCCATCTTAGCGACAGTAGAAAATATACTGCCCTCTTGCTCGCTCTTCTTCAGCAATCGGGGATTCAAGTTGCAACATTGCAAACGGTAATCTATTTAAGCGTATTGCAATTTATTCAGAAAATGCCAAACGTCATGCAGAGGAAGAAATTTGTAATTACAGGGTTTCTCTTTCAGCAGTTTGTGAAATTGTCTTATTTCCTTCTGGTGTCTTATTGCTTTCAGATTATTTAATACAGCAACAGATCCAAGTTGTATTACAGGGAGATCAAATAACCAGTAGCATTCATATTTAAATATGATTTCTTAAGACATGTACATTTTTATTTCATAAAGTTCTGTTAACATAATCTCTTTTTTCCTACCAAAGCCTCCCAGGTTTATATTAATGATATTAAGGAAGAAGAAGACAGAATATATAAAGGCAATGGCAATATTTTAAGCTTTGCCTCTTTCATGTAGAACTGGCTAAAGGGAAGGTATATTTTAGGCCAGTAACAGTTACTTTATTTCTAATATTCATATCAAAATATTAAAAATAAATTACAATAATATGTTGAAATAATAATTTGAATGATTGTGAAGGCAATTTTACCTTAAATCCAATGCTAATGATACCCTGTTATTATTATTATTTTTAAATGATTCCCCTAATACATTTTCTACATTTAGAACATTTAGGTTCTACATTTAAGCAAGAAAAACAAAATGCACAGTATAGGTGGTACTTTGCTCAATGGTAGTAACTGTGAGAGGGATCTTGGAGTCCTAGTGGACAACCATTTAAATATGAGCCAGCAGTGTGCAGCAGCTGCCAAAAAAGCCAACACAGTTCTGGGCTGCATAAACAGAGGGATAGAATCAAGATCACGTGAAGTGTTAATACCACTTTATAATGCCTTAGTAAGGCCATACTTGAGTGCAGAGAAGAGCAACAAAGATGATTAGGGGACTGGAGGCTAAAACCTATGAAGAACGGTTGGAGGAACTGGATATGTCTAGTTTAATGAAAAGAAGGACTAGGGGAGACATGATAGCAGTGTTCCAATATCTCAGGGTTGCCACAAAGAAGAGGGAGTCAAACTATTCTCCAAAGCACCTGAGGGCAGAACAAGAAGCAATGGGTGGAAACTAATCAAGGAAAGAAGCAACTTAGAACTGAGGAGAAATTTCCTGACAGTTAGAACAATTAATCATGGAACAGTTTGCCTCCAGAAGTTGTGAATGCCCCAACACTGGAAGTCTTTAAGAAGATATTGGATAGCCATCTGTGTGAAACGGTATAGGGTTTCTTGCCTAGGCAGGGGGTTGGACTAGAAGATCTCCAAGGTCCCTTCCAAATTGTATTGTATTGTATTGTATTGTATTGTATTGTATTGTATTGTATTGTATTGTATTGTATTGTATTGTATTACTACCTGAGAGTTATTGTATGTCCCCTCAATTCACTGGGGCCTTTTCAGGGGTGAGCTGCTAGGGGTTCGCCTCAGTTCAGGACAACACACAGCTAACATTATAGCCAATCAGAGTGCCTCCAAATCCCACTCCTGGCTGGCCCTGCCCACTCCATCCTGCCCCTCCCAGGAGTCTCCATGCCGCCCATTTTGAATGTGAGGTAAGTGCAGGACCTGCATGGAGGCTCTGGGAGGGGGAAATAATGGGCCCTCCAGAAGGCCTCCAGAGCCCTGGGGAGGCAGTTTTCATCTTCCCAGAGGCTCAAGAAAACCTCCGGAGCCTGGGAAAGGCAAAAATGCCCCCCTCCCACTGTGCTGCAGGAGACCGATTAGGGCATACCCACCATGGCCACGCCCACCCAGCAACCAAGCAGAGAACCTGTTGCTAAAAATTTTGAAGTCTTTTTCGGAGTACTGTGGAAGATGTACTGATGCATCATTTCTATTTCTCCTTGAAGACATCCTCTGGATCAGGGGTGTCTAACTCACATCATCACGGTGGCATCATATGACATATTGGGACTTTTTCCCCCTTTGCTAAATCGGGTGTAGGCATGGCCAGTGCATGATTCATCTGGCCTGTGGGTCAGGAATTTGACAGCCCTGCTCCAGAAACCTCTCCAAGTCTTGTTCTTTGGATAAAAAAAAAAACAGAAACCATTTTGCTGAAAGCTAAACAGTTTCTAATAGTAGGAACCACAGTGAAAAGCTAGAGGATATGGAGACTGGGATTTAAGAGAAGAAAATTTGGTTATATTGTAATTACTTAATTCTTTCATCTATTTTCTTTGAAAAGAAATCCTTCTAATACAAACTAAAAGCTTGTTGTTTGTGCTGTGGAAACGTTTCCTAATGTCCAACATGGGACCTTAAAGTTACCAATAAATTGATCCCATGTTGAAATGCTTGAAGAAATGGAATTCAATTGTTTTTTTTTCCTCTTAAAAAAGCCTCTTTTCTTAGAAATCCCATGTACAATACACCATGGCATTACTAGTGAAAACTAGTGTGCTTCATTAACATTCCGTCAAGGCTCATTAGAAATTGGATTAGTCACTACATAATTTCAGATTTGCCATCTTAACCTAGAACATCAATTCAGAGCATTTTTCATGACTGAGCCAAGAAACCTCAGAGAGTTTGGTTTATATAAATCAGAATATGTTTTTTCTTATTTTGTTTTTCTTGTATTTCCCTTTTTCCCAAGGAAACTCCTTTTTAGATCTGGGGGTTGAAGTGTGTTAGTTTAAGAAATGATTTTTCCTTAAAGCTAACTCCATTTGTAAAGAGCACATTTTGACAGTCCAATACAACACAAGCTATTTTGTGCTTTTAAAAAGAAGTTCTAAAATACCTTTCTATTTTTTTTTTTTTTTTGAAAACCCTAGCTCAGGGTTGAAGGGAAAACTCTGTCCTGCTTCTGGTTTAGCAGTTTACTCAACGTCACGGAGATAACAGCTGATAAGGAATGCAATCCGAAACAGATTATCTGAAATAAGTTTGCCTGACTGATTTTACTTTTGAAAGAACCACACAAAAGAATAAACCAAATCCAGTCCAGAGTTCCAAGAGCCAGGTCGGGATTGTCAGCCAGTCCAGAGTTGAGAATTGAATGAGAAGAATCCACACGGACAGTATACAAGAACTAGAAATCTGATTGTTGAATCCAATGAGGGATCTTTGTCAGAGCTGCCTCTTAATCAAACTTCACCCAGCTGCCTATAATCAAGAGATTTACTTTCTTGCTTGGCAAGGAGCCTCATAAAACATTTTTGATTTTTTTTTTGTTCCACTTGCCAGGTGTTGGGAGCTGGGAGACTAACTACTCCAGTTCTTCGGGTAGTACTTGCATTTGATCAGTCTTATAAGATTCTTGGCTTTGTATCTCTTCATGCTAACATTCCACATGTTCTGCTGGAGCCCCTCCCTCACCACCTGAATCACCTGAGTGTTAGCCCAGGACAAACTCTAAAGGGTAAAGGGGCTAAAAACTCCTCACTCAAGAGAAAAGGTTCAGTGAGAAGGTTTATCCTAAGAGTGGGCAGTCCATTGTAAGTATTTTTAGAGGGAAAATGATGGGGGGGGGGGTTGATACTGGGGAACATTCCAGTAAGAAAAAATGCTATTGATTGTAAAATAGACTCAATCAATGTGGTTTAGGTAATAGACTTTGACTGACAGAAAAAAACAGAAAGAAGGCAAAGAGATGTATAGATCTACTTAATATTATGTATACTATGCTGGCTTCTTTTAAAAGTCTCAGATTATCAATAAATCAAGCAGTGTCAATCGATTCATTTGGATCCCCTAGTGCTACCTGTTTGCAGAAGATAGATATATTGGTTTATAATGAAAAAGAAAATCCAAATGTAAGTGATGCTAACATGCCAGAGCTATTGTATGTGAATTATGCCACAGCTCACATCCGAGAATTTTGAAACAGAAACTCTTTGCTTGCTTTCAAAAGCTTACAGCAGTTTACCGAGGATCATTGGTTTCTGTTTTCTGTTATAATGGAAGTGATGTGGTAAAAAGAAATCAAAACAAGCCATATCCCTTACAAGACCTTTCAAGCTCAGAAGAAAACAACTGAATATTATGCCTCTGTTTACTCTGTCTGCAACTTGAAATTGAGCCATTTTGCATTTAATGGAGCATAACCAGCAGTGCTGTTTCTCTTCTGCAAAGGGAAGAAACAGGGCTGCAGAGAAGTGTTTAACATTTCTTGTTAATGGTTCTGCTGCCTTACCACTTTAATATTATGAGACCTAAACTATATATTATGTAATGTGCAGCTGACTTACCTTTTATTTTCTCTATGGGAAACATGAAATAACCCAATCTCTATCAAGTCCATTAATGTACAAAAGGAAAACAGTGCTTGCCCCAAGGTTGTTGTGTAAAATTCACTACTAATACATCCACATACAAAGTTTTTTCTTTTGTTTCTTTCCATAGTTTTGAATCTCATTTGATATCAGGAATATCCACAGCTGCCATAAAGGTGTGATCAAAATTCTGAATATTTGATAACTTCTTGAGAATCTTTCCTTTTGGGAGACTGAATTAAAGGTGTCTAGAATTGTTGGGCCCAGAAATGACCTCTTAAAGAGGGAAGGGGCACTGCCTCTTACACCACTTATACTATTTCCTCCCTCAAGAAGCTGATGGACCCCCATGGATCCATCTACGCAGGGGTTCCCAACCCCTATTCTGTGGACAGGCACTGAGTCGCAACATGCCAGAAACTAGCCCGTGGAAAAAAAGTGAAGCTCCATCTGTGGAATACAGGCATACATGCATGCATGCATACATACATACATACACACACACACATGTGTGTGTGTGTGTGTGTGTGTCTGTGTGTGTGTGCATACCAGGTGCCTTGATATAACACTTAATTATTTCCTTGGCTCAGCTGATAAGGGAAGAGAACTTGTGGCTTAGAGGCTAATACAACTGCCTAACATGTAAAAACAGCCCAGATTCAAATTCCAGCAAGGGTATGGCTAGCTGATGAGAGCTAAATAGCTTGAAATACATCTATACTAGTCTTCCTTTATTTATTTATGAGCACAAATGCAACACAAAAATGGTATTCTGCCTGGAAGGCTCCTAGGGTGGAGCTGAAAGGCAAAGGGGAAGCAGTATGCTCCCTCCCATATTTTGGCATACCAGGTGCTTTGACATAACAGAGAGAGAGGGGGGGGGGAAGAAATGCGCACATACAAACTATAACATTTTAATATATATTATATTATATTTTGAAGTTTTATTGTACACCACCCAGAGTCCCTGTTTGAAGGAGATGGGTGCTTTAGAAATGTGAAAATGGAAGACAGATGATAGATAGAAAGATAGATAGATAGATAGATAGATAGATAGATGGATGGATGGATGGATGGATGGATGGATGGATGGATGGATGGATGGATGGATGGATGGATGGATGGATGGATGGATGGATGGATGGATGGATAGATAGATAGATAGATAGATAGATAGATAGATAGATAGATAGATAGATAGATAGATAGATAGATAGATAGATAGATAGATAAATAGATAGATTTTACCAATAATCTATAAGTGTATAACAATTTACTAAATATATACAGTAGGGTAGTATTAGATGGAAACTTATCAGTGAGAGATCCAACCTAGAAATAAGGGAAAAAATCCTGACAGTGAGAACAATTAACCAGTGGAATGGCTTATCTCCAGAAGTTGAGGGTGTTCCATCACTGAAGGCTTTCAAAAAGAGGTTGGATAACCATTTTTCTGGGATGCTCTAGGAGGTTAAATTAGAAGGCCTCTAAGGTCCCTTCCAATTTTGTTATTCTGTATTCTGTAAAGCCCATCATCCAACAACCTACGTTTCGCTTTTGTTTAGGCTTTTTATCCTGCCTTTATTATTTTTATTTTAAAAAAAAGTTTTAAGAATTAGGCAAACATACCTAATACTCCTTCCTCCTCCTATTTTCCTCTATTTCATGCTTCCTCTCTCAGCTTTCATGCCTGAGGCAGGATTAGAACACACAGTTTCATCACTGATACTCATGTGGCCACATTCTGCATTAGGTATTTCTGGACTTAAGTTGATAATGGGCAGGTTCTGTTTAAGTAACCAGACATTTTGAAGACTAGGGGCAATGAAGAGACAGCTATTCTTCTCTGCAAGGATTCTAAAAAAAGAAGAAGTGGAAGGCAGCTTATGGGAAAATGAAATAATGCTTCTGCAATTTGAAGCCCCAGTTTTGCAAAGTTTGGTATACAGGTCACTCTTTCCATAAAGATAATATTTATCAAAGAGGGGAGTAAAAGAATGAGGTTGGCACACCCTTTTTTGCCTTGACTCAAAATATTTTATATATTGTTATGAAATGTTTTGCCTTGAAAATGCAGAAAAAGGATAGGAAGTTGTTGTGGCCCAGCAGGATCCGGTTGAGCTGCTGATGGACTCGGATAGCGAGGAACCATATGAGTCTGCCAGGGAAGATGTGGAGGACCCTGGGCAGGGTTCAGACTCAGAGCAGGGACCAGAGAGGCTGGTTGGCCACCAGGAGGTGCCTGAGGCATGGAGCAGTGGGGAGGATTCAAGGCAGTTTGTTCCTGACGCCAGACAAAGAAGGGCGGAGAAATGGAAGCAGCAGCTGTGGAGGCAGACTCATAGATGATAATTAAGCCCAGGTGGTTGTGGCTTGGCCCCTCCCAAGAGAGTATATAAGTAAAGAAGTGGGGAGGAGTCATTTGCGAGACACAACCATTTGAAACTGTATTGGAATACTCTGTCTGTCATGTATCTGTGCCTGTTGGATTTTCAATTAGTCTTGCATGTGAGTCGTGTCTGGGCCTTCAGCCAAAGGAGTTGATAAAACCGTGATTAAAGAGTGGCAAACAGCCAATCCTGTGTCTGGGTGATTTGCAGGTCGGAGGGGGGGGGGAGTCAAAACAGGAAATAATGACTAAAGTTATCAAATCAAGATACAGATGAGGTTGAAAAAGTAAATTGCTTTAATCTAGTTTATATCATTTTTTATGTTAGGGGTGAGAATGGAGACGAGGCCAGAGTGATTTCAGCAAAGCTCTTTTTATGTAGCCATACAAACAACAACAGCCTGGCTGACAGCACTCCTTTTATAAGAAGCTGTCAGCTGGTCAACCAATCAGAATGAAGTTATTTTCCCTCTTCAATAGCAGACCTGAGTGAGAACTTCAGCAATTAGTTTCAGCTACTCATTTCAATATGTAACGTCAATAGCATTTATTACACCTCTAAATATTCTTCCATTTTTGAAAATATCATTGCTTCCCTTATATCCATTCACTAATACACATTATCAGCTCCTGTTGATTAAACTTCCTGCCTCTCTCTTTTTATTTTTCAAGGCCTCATCCACTCTATCCATTCATGACTTGCTTGCTCTTTTCCGTGCTTTTAAACTATCCATTCCTTTTTTTTAACCTGTAACTTGATCATCATTCATTGTATATGACCAAATATTTTCAACATTGTACTCATCCCTCACCTTTGTATTAAACCTACATTCATTCACCATCTTTTCATTCATGATTCAATCCCTTTTTGCTTTATCATTCCTAAGTGTGATCAATTATTCACACTGCATTAACGCATTATGTTTCTTCTGGCACACTATGAGCAGATGTAAATGCTTATCCTCCACTTCTTTCAACTAAAAATATTATGATAAAGCTATTCACTATTTTTCTTTCAGCATTTAAACATCTTAAATTCCCTTTATCCTTTTTCAAGTTTTTAAGACATGTTATATCAAACTTGTTTACTTTTTCTAGATGTATTGGCATGCATGTATATCTTGTGATGATTCATTCTATTTTCCTGATCAAATTTGTTAATTTTAGATTTAAACTTCTTGGTTGATCAAGTGATCTAACATTACTTATAAATAGTTTCTGCCAACAGATAACATATTTTTTTCATTCAAAGTATACATCTTCATATACCAGCTAACACTCCTCTAGTGTCATCAGACACATTTCTTGTACATTTGGTCACACCCACACTTTTCAAAAATAGTGAAGATGCTGGTGAAACCACACTGGAATTAGACAAAGAAAAAACAAGAAGGGTGTACAGAGAAAGGTTCAGCTGTGGTATGTAATTTCCAAATAGGAAAGGAAGAAATTGTCTTGTTTAGTTACATGTTCTGATCCCCTCCTCTGTCCAGTAACGAAAGCCAAGACAAGCTTAAATGGAATGTCCTTTAATAACAAGACCAGAATCTCGGTGGCTGAAAGCCAAGTAAACAAACAGATAAGCACCTTGGCAGCAAGGCCAACAAACCTTGGCAGCAATTCAAACAAACCTTGGCAGCAATCCAGCCTGCCAAGTTAGTTTCTCTTTAGTCAAAGCATTGACTTTTGCAAGAAGGGCGTGGCACAAGCAGTCTTTTTTATAGTCTGGAGATGACCATCAGCTGAGCGTAATTACCTCCTGTAATTACGTAATTGCTCCTGATGCCGAGTAGCTCTTCGATGGTGTGCATCCAGGAACAACTCACTGTTGGTTTCTGGATCACTCTCCCTTGCCTCCTCCGCACTGATCCAAGGCTCAGGCACCACCTGGTGGCCAACCAGTCTCTCAGCGCCCTGCTCGGAGTCGGAACCCTGTCCAGGGTCCTCCACATCTTCCAGGGCCAACTCATAGGGTCCCTCGCTGTCGGAGTCTGGTGGCAGCTCCAACGGCTCCTGCTGGGCCACAACAGTTACTCTACCAAACCAGACAGTTATAGAAGCATAGACGATAGCCTCAATAACACCTCTGTGGAAGTGTATCAACAGCTGTTGAGGCAGTCTGAGCTTTTTGAGTTGATGCAGGAAGAACATTATTCCTTGTGCCTTTTTAATGGTTCTAACGTTAGGTGTCCAGTTCAAATACTGGAAAATTATAGAATCTTAAAACTTGAAGGACTCCACTGCTGATAATGTGCTGTAGAATATAGTAAGACAGTGATGGCTAACCTTTTTGTTGCCAAATGCCAAAAGTGTGACCCCCCCAGCATGTGAGCCAAGGTGGCGCAGTGGTTAAATGCAGCACTGCAGGCTACTTCAGCTGACTGTAGTTCTACAGTTCGGCTGTTCAAATCTCACCGGCTCAGGATTGACTCAGCCTTCCATCCTTCCGAGGTGGGTAAAATGAGGACCCGGATTGTTGTTGGGGGCAATATGCTGACTCTGTAAACCGCTTAGAGAGGGCTGAAAGCCCTATGAAGCGGTATATAAGTCTAACTGCTATTGCTATTGCTATTGCTATTGCATTCCCTTCCCCTTGTGCAAGCACATGCGACTCCCTGCATGTCCACCAACTCTGTGCATGTGCATCAGCCCCCTGCATGCAACCCACCCAACGTATATGTGCATAATCCCATGCGACCCTCACCCTCCGGGCATGCACTTGTGACCCCCCCACATGCACCCCACCTCCATGCATGCATGTGTGAATCCCATGCAGGCAACCCCACACACATGCACACATGTCTTCCACATGTACCCCACACCTAGAGACCCCAAAACCAACTGGACTGCAGGAGGCACACATGCATGCACGATGGAACTGTGCTGGGGCGACGGCTCACATGCCCACAGAAAGGGCTCTGTGTGTCACCTGTGGCATGAATGCCATAAGTTCACCATCATGGTAGTAAGAGGTGGTAGAATAGGAGGGATCTTTCTAAAATTCACTCTCTTAACATAAGAATTTCCAAGTTGAAAATCCACAAATAATCATAGATGAAGAAGCACTTAGTTCATTTAGAACACTGGTCCCCAAACCTTTCAGCTCATCAACCCCTTCATGATGTTTCACATTCACTACTCCTCAAACGTTGATTGTATAAAAATAATGAACACTACTTCAACTATACTACGCATAACAAATAACATCAACCTTTGGGGGTCAGTACTGACTATTTTGGAGTGTCCTGGTTTAGAAGGGATGTCACCCAAATGCAACCAAATGTCACCTAGCCAGCAAATGATTCATTTTTTTCAACTAAGTTTCAAACCTAGAGCTTATTCCTATCACTTGCTCTAAAGTCTAAAACATTGCTGAGAAAAGCCGGACTATGAGCGAGTTGGTGATTAAATACGATGATGTAATTGGATTTAAGTGTCTTCAATCATCCAAGAAATCAATAGGAATACATCCTTTTTGAAAATACCATCCACTTAGTAAAGTCTCTTCTAAGGCATGATTGGACTCACTCCTCTAAGCAATTTGCATCAACCTCAGGCTGAACACATCAGAATCCAAAATGCTTTATATAGTGAGATATCAAGCCTGGAATATCTGAGAACAATTTTTTTTTAAAAAAATGTAATTAAATAGAAAAGGCTTCAATTAACTCATTAACAAAGATATTAATCTGTGCACTCTATAAAGGATATCTGATGTACTTTTTATCTAAAGACTTAGATGCACATTCTAACTCATTTCCTCACTTTGAATTGCCAAGTACAGTCCTCAATGGACTTTATATATTTTAGCAAGTATTCCTAGTTCCAGCAAAAGGTTTTCCATTTATGAAATTGGTTCAGGTCCATGGAGAAGAACAGATCTTCATCTTGGATGGAATAATTTAGAGCTGCAGAGAGAATGAAGTAAGTGGTAAAACTGGCTATTGCTAGGTAAATCTCTTTCGCACAATAAAAAGCAGCTTTCTCACTTTATAGGAGGTGAAGAGTTTATAATTGTTGTGATGAAGGTTCGAAGTCACTTCTTTATATATTTCATTTTTTTAAAAAAAAATATTTTTTCTGTTCCTCCTTTATTCTTTTTTCCTGTACTTTTTTATTATTTCTTTCCATTCCTTTAGCTTTCTCTAAGTTTAGTTTGTATTAATTTTTACTACTGTAATTATGATTCTTAATAAAAAATGTATTTTTAAAAAGCAGTCCCCTCTTTGACCTCTTTATTGACACACACACACAAACACACACACAAACACACACACACAACACACACAGACACACAGAGCTTCTCTAACCCAAGTTGGAATACCATGCGACTGTAAAATAAGTTTTTACATGAGAAAGGAGAAGGAAATATTGGGCAATTATTCTGGGAATTTATAGGTATTTTCATTGCTAATTTTCTTTACCAATAAACAGAGAAAATTGTCATTTAGTGAGGACCATGCAGGTCATTAAGAGAGGACCTTGTGTGACCATGATTTTTAACCTTCTGCTGGTCTCCATACTAAATTTGCATGTGGATAATTGGCAGAGACAGTTGCAAATTTTGATTACATGACTGGGGACACTGCAGCAGCCATAAATTGAAGATGTGCTTGTTCAGCACTGTGGTCAGTATAAGCAGTTGCTGAATGAGTGGTCATTAAAAGAGGACCACCTGTATATAAATTCCATTAATAAACCTGATATTTCATTGTTATTGCTGTACCGAAATATCTGACTAGAGGGGTTTAGAGCAGAAAAGATAAGACAATTATTCACTCTAAGGTAAGTTAAATGTACACAGTCATGAAGAAGATCCATTGACTTTCATTTGCCAATGGATATAGCTATCATACAATCAAGAGCTTATCATCTTACTAGCTAATATCCAGCAAGTGCTCAGGTTAAGGATGAGTTCCTTTCCTGTCCTCAAATCAAATTTGCAGGTAACTCAGAAGAGATTATTTAGCAATACCTCTTAGAATTATATACCACTTCACAGTGCTTTACAGCCAACCTAAGAGGTTTAGATTTAGCATAATACCCCCAACAATCTGGGTCCTCATTTTACCAACCTCAGAAGGAAAGAAGGCTGAGTTAACCTTGAACCTGGTGAGAATTGAACTGCTGACAGTTGGCAGAATTAGCCTGCAATAATGCATTCTAAGCATTACACCACAACAGCTTAGTCAAATATCTGTTTTATTATGTAGCCAGAGAAAAAATGGAAGCACGTCGCAATTCAAAATGGAGGATAAGGTTCCCCTTCCTCCAGCTGAGGAACTGCTAAAATCACACAATGATTTCAGAAACTACTGAAAACAGGCTGGGCAGTGCATTAAAAATACATCCACTGTTTCATGATGTTCCTGGAGGCATTACATGGTTTCAGCACTTTGTGGGGAGAAGGTGTCACCCACCGTTTACAATCAGATCTCCTTGCCAGTTGGCCACCTGCCATTTTGAGTACTGTAGACAGCCCATTTGTAATTAGGGGTGGCTCATATGCAGGAGGTTTGATAACCTGAGGATTTCCTGTAAAATGTTGACTTTGTAATACTGTTTAAATTATAAGGATCCAGGGAAACCTGTACATGATCATTTTTTCTTTTCTAGACTCACCAAACAAACCTGTTATAAATTCTAAAAGTTAGTAAATTTATGTAGAGATTCTCAGCCATACGGGTCATGGTTGTCCCAAAGGTGCTTTTTCGGGAGGTAACTGGACTTCCTTGTTTTTTCTTTTAAGATGATTCGCTTCTCACTCAAGAAGTTTCTTCAGCTCTGA